>NW_026616651.1:0-22969 GCF_000801105.2 Raphanus sativus | reverse complement strand
TGTAACTGTAAATTGTAAATTTCCCTTTGGCGGAAGACACAGTATCTTACTTTTTTTTTTGTTCAAAAGTCACAATATCTTACTATATTTAAAACTTATTACACTTTTGCTTTGTTTGATGTATATTTTTCTTTTCTTATAACGCATTCTATAAGCCATACGAAGGAGAGAAAATAATTTTAAAAATTCGTAAAATAAACAACAGTAGCCAGGATTCCACGCATGTGTGGATATGATAGACAAAAGAAAGACAAAAGATTCCGATCACATCATGATTTAGAGTTGGTGCAATGCAATACCAAGAAAGCAAATTCCTGTTAAATCAAAATAGCTAGAGAGCACACACGGTCCAGTACTTCAATAGATACGTTTGATATTCGTATTTTGCTTAAACAGACCAATCAATCGAGTTACCACATACAACAGTGTTGCTGTATGCTTGCCTATAAATCACTCTCCACTATAATCTGTAATTTGACATGTCCTTTTGTTGACAATCACCAACAACATTTCAAACCTTTTATTGTAGGGATTTTCTTTTTAACATTACAATTACGTCTCGATAAAACTAACTCAAGTTGATTTGTTAGGAGAAAATTCATCTTTTCTGTTTCAACAAACAAACTTTTAATTAGCCTTTTATCAACTAACAAGCCTTTAACTTAACCAAAGTGGTAGGAGTTAGAATGTCTCCATCCCTGGCTAAAATGAGTCAGAAATTCTCAAAAACAATTAAAAGGAATTATTAATATAAATATTGAGTGATTCTTAAAATCATGAAATATCCATGTAATAGTTTAAAAACTTCTTTTAAATCCTCAAATCAATCACGGCCCTTTTGACTTATTAGATAAAATAAATCTAAAATTATATTAATATTTGTGAAATACTACCCTCAACTATTTTCTGTTATTCTTTATCAAAAAAAAACTATTTTCTATTATTTTATTTTCATGATCGCCAACAAAGTTTCAGAAATCTCAAACCACCCTTACTTTTGTGTGGTAACTATTATTAACATTGAGTGGACTCAACAGTTAAGACCACGTTTAATTTACCAGACTAGTCAAAATGAAACAAAATAGTGTTATTTGTTTACCTCCAAATAATTGAGTTTAAGGAATTAATAGAGAGTAATCATTTCTCAATAAGGTTGGACATAGGAGATAACAAAGCTTTGGCCTATTAAACCAGAGGAGCAAGTAAAGTAAGTACGAATTAGGCCCTAAGCAAAGGAGTTGGCCCCTTGATTTAGACCCACCTCCTCAAACTAAGTATTTAGTTATCTAAATATGTCAACAAAACCATCAATTAGATTCTGTTGTTATGATGATATAATGTGCGATGACACCTAAAAAACAAAAGTAATCAATGAGCTAATCAAAACCTATAAGCTTAGCTTCAACAAGTTCTTATCAGGAATATTTGTTTTATGTATAATCAAAACCTATACAGCCTTGAGGTGAAGTTAGGTCGAGCTCAACAACTAATGATTCACTCTCAAGAATTTAATAAGGAATATGAAGAAATCTAGAGAGAAGCCACACATAACTGAAATAAGAGCATTCAACAACTAGACAAACCTCTCAATGCTCTTTTAATACTTAGAGAACACTGACAATGGGAAACACTCAGCAAGCAACAATGTTTACGTCGCATGGTTCCACACTTGACACTATCACATGCTTTGTAGGGCTATTTACTTTTTTTTTTTACTTTGAGAGAAACTATAGCAACAGTAGAAGTTGAAGAAGCAGTGACAGAGCATTTACTGGATGACTGTTGGAGAGCTCGGAACATTTTATGCATTCATTGACTAAAAAATAAAACAGAGTTTGGTCGTTTCACAAAGAAAAACAGAGCATTTGCTTTCAACTATTATGATCCATTAGAGAAGTAGAGAAAGGTTAGACTTTTCTTCAGAAGTTTGCTGCCCAACTCGGATGACCAAGTTGAGGCGGAGGAGAGGGCACAACCCCAACTCCGACATTACCACCAAGCCCAGGTCCCATGTGGTGCAGATTCGCCATTGCACCAGGCTGTGGCTGGTGGAAGAGACCCTGGAACTGCATTTGAGATGACTGTGTTGCTGCTGCAGGGGCGTTGAAGGATGGATGTGCTGTATGGGATGGTAAATAAGCACCGTGAGGCGTTTGTCCAGCTACGTTGTAATATGGAGGAGACTGAAGGTTTGAAAGATTTCTTGGGTTCTGCGTCCAAATCTCAGAAGTCTCAGCCTGTTGTGTCCCATAAAGAAACACAAATCAGATATATAAAGCATAACGGGTCAAAAAAAAAAACTGAGGTTCAAGAGGAACATAATCACACCCTTACCTGAGGGTTTGGAACGTAAATGTTTCCATCTTTGTATTTCATGCGAGATGGATCTTCAAGTCCCATGGCATTGGGAGGACTAATCTGATACCCACTAGGACTGTTGTAAGTTCCAAAACCCGCAGGACCACCTGGTACTGGTTTGAATTGCTGGATGCCATACTTAACACCACCATTTGAACCGGGATGAGAACCACCTCCAGGCATCAGCACATAGCTATTGCCATTTGAAGGATGTGCATACGCCGCTGGGTTACCCGAGTAGCCTGGCATGGGCATCTGGGGAACATAGAGTGGGGAGACGAACTGACGGTAAGGCATGAGACTGGGAAAATGCGAAACATGTACTTGCGGGTACATCTGTTGCTGTTGCATTGACGCCTGTTGCTGTTGTTGCTGTTGTTGCTGCAACATGGGAATCGTAGATGGAGGGGCGTTGTTCACCATGTGAGTACTGAATGCCTGCTGCATTAGCAAAAGCATACCTAGTTAGTTTTTCTTGGCCAATGAAATGAACGAGAAGCAAGCAGCAACGGTAGTAACAGAAATTACCTCCTGCTGCTGCTGAGATGGTAATCCTTGTCCTCGTACGTTTTCGTCCATTGTCTGACCAAAATACGGGAAGTCATAACTACCGTGGTTACCATATGCCTGCTGGAACGGGACGAGAGTGTCACTTTTGAGCAATTGAACTTCCGAGTACTCATCCAAATTGTCAGGTCTATGAGCCTCCTCTTCCGGTAACAGTTTCTCCGATGGAATATCGATAGGCTTAACCCCCGGACCATCTTCTAAAGTATCTGGAGAAGTAATTGGCGAACTGCAAACATTATCAACGAGTTACTTGAGGAAAGATACAACTGATCTTAAACTTTACTCGAGATGTAACAAAAAAAAACAAACAATACCACCAACTGTTAGAACTTACCTACGATCAGATTCTCTAAGTTCTTCTGAAGAGCATGATTCTTGTAAAGCAGCAGGTTCTGAATTCACTGAAGAACTAAAATCTTGAACGAAGCTACCAAAAGTAAGCTGGCATCGGTCAGTTTCTGGGAGGCGAATATGATCTGCGATGATGACATTCTGGGTTTCACTGATGTGAACATGTGAAAGCTTATCTTGCAACTTAACAGCCTCTGACTCCAAGTTTATAGTATTATCAGCAAGGCTACGAGCCTGAGACTTTGTTGGTGTTCCAATTACTCCAGGGTTATGTTCAACGGGTTTCTGAATCGATTTAGGCTTCCACTCCTTGTTCTGTGAGACCCCTGCATTAAGTACAGGTTCATAAAGAATATCAGCAGTCATGCACAAAAATATAGTGCCTCCTTAAGCAAGATGATTGGCAGGAACCAAGTCAAAATGGCACAACGTCCATTCGAGTCACTAATACTTGCATATAAATTACCTTTTGAATGGCCAGCAACTTGTTGTGTTCTAGCATATTGGCTTCCTCTGTTCCCACGCTGCCTGTTCAAAAGAGGCCTATTCTTTTCCACACAGCTGGGCAAAACAGACTCTCGTGGAGTAGTTTGGCTGAGTTGATTAATCTTTGAATTTGGGGAAGATGATCGATATGCATTTGGAGTCCCAATTTTTGACAAAGCACCAGGAGATGGATCTTTACCAATACTTTCAGAAGGTTTTCCACCAAAGCCCCCACCTCTTACTTCACGTTTAATAGCTCCCACAGGTGATGATCTAGAAACAGGAGACGGTACATGAACTGGATCTGTGGAGGACGGATATACACCAAGAACTGAATTGGTTGATGGCAATGTAACTCCACGGGATGTTTCCTTTCCATCAGAGAGTTCTTTTCTGGTAGGATGATGGTGTAGTGGAGCAATTTCAGTATCGCTGAGCCTGACATCTGCTGCTGCATTACAATCTTGGCCAAAACCTTGAGCCCCAGAAGAATGATGATTGCCTAAACCACCTGTTGAGCTGGTAAACAATGAAAATAGAGCGACAATCTTATTTTCCGCATCTAATCAAGCAAAGCTTTTTCTCGAAATCATAAGATAACATGTCCTTGGTGGGCTCTCTGTTTCCCAACTCCCAAGAAGTAACATGTTAAGGGAAACTAAAACAGTAATAGGATGCCTAGTGCCTACCAGTGAACTGTGCATATAAGCATTCTTCTCTCCGTCTACCAAGATCCAATACTAAAAAACTAATGTTAAAGGGTCTTACTTAACTTATTCCTTTTGGAAAATTATAGCTACAGCGACATAACTCCCTTATAGTAACATTAAAACAACCGTTAAAGAGTATCATACTATCATGTTATTGAACATGTATAAAGAAAATAAAACAAGCCAAGTCAGTGATAGAAACATACCCCTTTTTGTTCTCAGTGGCCACTACGTTGCTAATATTTGATCCATAAGACTGGGCGGAGGAATGCTTCAACTCTCCATCAACATTTGGATTAGACCTGTTGTCTCTAACAACACGAAACTCTCTCTTGGATCCTGCACTAACATGAAACAAACAGATTCAGACATACAAAACAGCATGTGTAGATGAATGTGGCCAATACAGTACATGATACTTGGAGGGTTCAAGCCAATCACAAAGATTCAAAAATCAATAAAATTTAAGACATGCATTACAACCCAGTTTCTCCTATTTTTACTTGACATCTATTCAAAAACCAATAAAAACCAATAGTGCCACAGGCGTAACGAAAGACACGGGCAAGAATATAATCATCAAGTTGATTTACCAGTAGCAGGATTTCTCGGAAATGCATTTCGCGGAGCAGCGTTCCTAGGGAAGACATTCCTATTGTAGCCTCCTCTCCGAACAACATTATGTTCAGGCTGTGCGCGGGCTTTCACTTCACTAGTAACACTTTCAAGAGGTCTCCTAGGAAATGCATTTTGTGGAGCAGCGTTCCTAGGGACGACATTCCTGCTGTAGCCTCCTCTCCGAACAACATTATGCTCAGACTGTGTACGAACTTTCACTTCACTGGTAACACTTTCAAGAGGCTTCTTTACGTTGGCAGGCTCAACCACCACTGCATCCTGAAGCCAAAGGACAATCAGTACAAAAAAAAAAAAAATCAGAAGCACGCAAACAAGCACTACTAGCACTATTGAACAACAAACAAACAAACAAGTCAGTCCCTTTCTTTGTGAGCTTTACCTCTTTCTTCCTGTCTTTTCTTCTCTTCACCTCGTGAAATGGATCTGAACAAAGAAACCAGCAAAGACGATTACTTTCAGAATCAAATACCAAAAAAATCAAAACTTTTATGTAACCAATCTAACATCATCCACATAAGCACGCAAAACAAGAAGTTGTAGCATTTCGTGTGATCACAGAGCAAAACCTTGATGAATCAGCTTCTGAACAGCCTCGTCGGCGTCCATGTTAGATTCTTTCAAGGCTGTGTAGATATCGGCGTCGGAGTGGTTACCCACGATTTCTTTAATCGATTCAATCACCTTCCTCTGTTCTTCTTCGTCGTCGTCGGGTCCCATCACCCGATTATAGCCGGTTCTGGACTCGGACACCATTTACCGATCGAATCAAAAGGATCGATTAGCAAAACGAATTTTATGATCCGCGCAAGTGAGAGATCGTTGCTGAGTGATTCGAGACTCTTAAACCCTAAATTGAGAAACAGCAGCAGCTCTAGGGTTTCGAATACGGAGAAGAAACGAGGAGAAGAAGTCGTTGCCACGTGTCAAGAGAGAAGGGAAAATCAGAAACTGGATAGATGGGAAATGACTGACTTACCCTTGTAGATAATTCATCTGAATTGAATTCAAACATGAATTTTAATTCTTTTTTTTTTATAAAATATAATTCACTTTAAACGATTTGTTTCTTTTTTTTAAATGAAAAATCTTTGTTATTCAACCACAAATTTTAATTCCTTTAGAATTCAATATAATTGGAGTTTTTGGCATTAAATTTAATTAAACTATTTATTTAAAAAATAATTTTGCGAATTTTACAAGATTTTTAGTGAGTTTAGAATATTTCAGTGGAATTCTTTAATTTAAAATTCAAATCTCATGTTTTAACTGAGGTTGTAGACTAGTTTAAATAAAACCATAGTAAAATTTCCAATTCATGTGTTGTGAAGTGAGCTTATAGTTGCATATGCATTATCTCAAACCAAAAGAGTTGTATTCCATCAAAATGTATAGCTTTTCTACAAGTAAAAACATTTTAATTTTTTTTTTAAAAAATGCTTTTGGGTTTTGCTATGTCAGATTCTTGTTGCAGAGAGCATCACAAGTACTGCTGTTGTATCCGAGCTCTGTTCTCTTCCCACCACAATCTTGCCTTCGTTTCCCCAAACCTCTCTCGGCTACAACAACAACAACAAGAAGAGAAACAAATGCTGTCAAGTGCTTTCCTTATTCAAAAGGGTAAAATGAGTTTTTGTTGTTTTACCTGAAGCGAACACGTCTAAGCTCACGACTCCCATCTGGTAAAGCTCTGACTGTGATGTAAACACCGTCTTCATCTTGTTCTACCCATTCTGTTTCCATGTCACTCGCGTTACTTACAGAAACCTCCTCTGAATGATCTTCATCATCTTCCTCTGAACCACTACTTCTTGCGGACATATCAACCGATGATGATGTCTCGGTTTTGGTCCCACTTATGCTATTAGTAGAGAGCTTCGGCGTCGTTGCAAGACCAGACGAATCACGGTACCGACTCTGTGTTGTTGGTTGGTGAGCGAGTGAGCCTTTTCCTCGAGGGCATTCTTTGTGTAACGGTGGAGTTACAGGACTGTTCTTGCTAGAGCACTGGTACACACCAAATTAAAGAATCAAGACATGTTTTTAATGAATGGATGTTCAGGAAGAGTGTAAACCTCATCTTTGGATCTAGGAGGAGCTGTTGGAACCGGGACACTCTGCTGATTAACCTGCTGCACATTGTATAACTCCATCACCTTCTCAAAATTCTCCCCCCACCATTTCTGAGCTTCCCCTTTATCAAACATCTCACGGCTACAAGCAAACAGAAATTTTTATTAAAATAAAAAAAAAATCAACAAATGAAGATCTGTCTTAGTCACCAATCAATTGAACAGTAACTCAACATATGTTCTAATCATCAATGAGAACTAAAAGTGTCCCTTCTTTGATGATGCCATGAAGAAAGTTAGTTAGCTACTCTCATTACATGTCCCCACCTATGTACAAGTTTCACTAAAAGTCCCCACACACAACTGTTCTTGGAGTCTCCATTTAAAGATCGGATTCAACAACCAAAACATAAATCTCTATCTTTAATATCAACTTGTACTTCCTCATAAGCTTGTCTCCAGGAAACACATACATTCTCTATCTCCCAAGTCAAATCAAAAAACATAATGGATTAAAAAGTTCATCTTAACCTGAACCGGATCCGTTTGAGATCATTCCCTCCCTCAGGCAACGAAACAAAAGTGATGAGGACACCAGGCTCCACTTGAGCAACCCATTCTTTAAGCTCTTCCTCCATGAACAGTGTGGACTCTGTCCTACCACTTATGGATGATTCAGGTGTGCCTTCTCCGCTCAAAAGCCCTTTTAGCCTTGACTCCATTTCTTTCCCTAGAATCTTGGGCGTCGAGCTTCCGCTTCTTCCAGGTCTATTGTACGCGTAATGGAACCTCCCAGAAGGTGATGCGGCAGCATCTGAACCACGGTGGTGGTTCCGGTTCGAAGAAGAGCCTGAGCACGGTTTGCAGCTCTTGTAAGAACCTGATGCTTTTACTGCCAAGTCTTTTAACTGAAACCAAAACATGGTTCTGTCTCAAAAGAAACAAACAGAGCTATAAAAGAAGTGTTGTTGTTATCTTACTTGTGACGTCAGGGACTTGATGGTCTGCTTAGACCTGGGAGTTCCAAGAACTCTGTCGTCTTCTTCCTTAGATCCGCCGTTGTTGGTGTTTAACTGCTTCGAGCAAGCTATGCACGTGAGCATCTCTCCCTCTATCGTTGTCTCTCTCTCTTCCTGAGGATTAAAGCCTGAAGATATAAGCAAAACCCATTAGACCACTTTCTCAAATCTAAAACCTTTTTCAGACAAAACATAATAAAGACTCAACCTTTATGCAAATGTAGCTCCACCACTGCACTTGCAGCTATAGCTAAAATTAATTGGTTTCTAGACTAGTGTATCACTACCATTGAAGGAAGGTTGGTAGAGGGAGGGGAAGGAGGAGAAACCGTTACGGCAGCGTAAGATTAGGACAGAGAGGATATGCAGATCAGAGTTATGAACGGTTCTGCATTAAAATAAAATAAAAAAATCTCTTGGATCCGTTCTTTGCGGAGTGAACCTTTTTTGACTGGTGAGAGATTGAACGAGAGAGACACTCTTTTGTGAAATGCGAATCCGAGTTCACAAGCAAGCAACATGCGAGAAAAGGGTTTAGGTTGAGAGAGAGAGAGAGAGAGAGAGAGACTTTGAGATCGTTGGACAGTGCGAAAGTTTTTTGCGCACAAGTCGTGGTGTCTTTGTGTTCCTTCCTACTTCTTCTTCTTCCCCTTTTTATTGTAGTTTTAGTATCTGAGATTTTACCACGTTTTTGATTTTATGTGTGTTTTGTCGCTTACAGAAAAAAATTTGATGGGTGAAGGGAAATAAATGGTAACTGTGAGTGTGCGGTCTTGTAATAAGAAAAATCTGTGAGTGTGCGGTCTTGTAATAAAAAAAAATTAAGATTACTTGATTCTCAATAGTTTTGTTATTTTGTACTGGATTTTCTTATTTATTGAAAGCTGGAACAACACTATTTGATCCATCTCTGTACTCATACATAGTCATGCCTGTATCGTATAGAGAGAACACAAAATTATATAAATCCAAATCAATAAGTACACAGCCTAACTGCTTGGAAAAGAAATGTACTGCTTGGAAATGTGAAATTTTGGAACAAGCAAATTCAAAATTACTGTATCCTCTTTGCTTTATCCGATTATTTCCTTTTTAGGTTTGAATTATATAGGAGAAATCTAGGTTGTATGGAAGCTTTGTCGGACATCCGCTTCCTGTTTCGGAATCGGAATCGGAATCGGAAACTTATAGAAGCTCTAGGAATCTCGCTTCCAATGCGTTTCCAAAAATGCCTCTTTAAAAACACGTTGGAAGCTTACGATTCCATTTTGGAATCACGCTCCCGTTTAAAAAAAATACAATATCATAAATAAATAAAAATATAAGAAACATTGTTTTTATATAATAGTGAAATAGAGAATATATATACACAAGCATTAAAACTAATACTATATATTGTCTTTATGCATTGAGGGTTTATTAGAGATATATTATCTATATTCAAATATATTATGTTAATTATTTACAAAATATTAAAAAATAATTAGTTTAATAATATCTTATAAACTTAGTTTATGTATAGTTTCACGGTTTTAACATAAAATAATTTAAAATTATTATAAATGAACAATTTTTTTTTAATTTGAATCATATAATTTTTAGACACATTTGTAATCTATATATTTTGAGATATATATACGTTTCCGATACTTTTCCACTTCCTACTTTTTAAAAAAATTTCGCTTCTACGCTTCCACACGATTCCGCTTCCGCGTATCCGCTTCCGTTTCCATGTAATATAGGGAGAAATAGAGCTAAGAAGCAGTGCAAAATATCCACGCCGTGATCAGAGATTGACACGTGCAACACTGAATGATTCTGGCTGTCGGATTTTGCAACCCACGAAAAGAAAAAGGAAAACAAATTGCAAAGAAAAAAAACGGATGTAGTATGTAAAAGAAAAACTAATGTAGTATATGTCTTAGGGGGGTGTATTGAATTAGGGGTTTTAGAAGATTTTAGAGTGTTTTTATTTTGGTGTGTTTTAAGGTGATTTTAGAGTTATTAGAGTGGTTATGATAAAATATTAAAAATAAAAACAGAATTCCATATATAATTTGATTGATTTTTTCACCTAAATTTCAGAGTTGTTTAGGTGATTTGAAATGTTTTTTTGTCAGTTTGCTTTTTGTTTACGAGTCTCTCTATCAACTCATTCATTTTTTTTTCAGTTTGCAATTTCACTCGTTACTAATAAACATCACACAAAATACATTGCAAGGTTTGTTTATGTATTAGAAGACTTGATGCAAATTTTCAGTCACTGTTTTCTGCAGAAAGTGATGTTCATTTTTCCTATGATTTTGCGGTTACAGCAGCAAGTTTCTCTCTTGTTGAGCCAATTTAGTGCCAGCACCTAGAACTGCAGAGTGTTGTCATCAAAGATTGTTCAGCAAAACTGATGAAATCAACATGCTTCAAGGCTTTTGATTTCACATCTACCAGAGGAAATCCTTGCAAGATCATGGATGCCTTTTGCAATTCCGTTAACACGTCGCTTGATTCAAATGCTTCCAAAGCTCAGAGCCTCAAATAGTTACAGATCTCCAGAGGTGATGCGAAAAAGAGTCATTGAAACTACTGCAGTGAAGAGTTTGTACTGAAAAACCTTGTATAGACTGACCCATTCAGTTTTTTTCTTCTTTTTGTGAATGTGAAGCTTCTAATTCTTTAGTTTGTATATTCATCAAAGCTCTGACTTTTATTTTTATATATTTTTGAAGTTAAGGATGAGACGTGAGAGTCTCACCTTTTGCAGCAGTTGTTTTGTGGCATATGAGCTTTGGTTTTTTCTGGGTTTGAAGTTGAATGAATTCCTTTGTGGAGAATTTACTGAAAAGGAAGAATATGGAGAATGAATTCCTTCAAGTAGGTTCATACTGTTTTTTTTTTGGGTTTGAAATTGAATGAATTCCTTTTATCTAAATTTGATATTCTGCTTCGTGCTAATAAAAACATATTTAGTCGATCAATGATACTTCGGATTCTACATAGTGACAGTCTTTATCTAAAACTCAGAGATGGATTTTTCCTGGAAGCGGAAATCACCCACCGAGCAAGAAGGCCCTCCGAACAAGATGACGTTTTGTTCTTACTCGACAAGGTACGGCATTATTTTGTTGAATGTTTTGTTTTTTTCTTTTTAATTTTTAAGCTTCTTTAAATACCATATGTAGAGATGGTATTATATATTGGACTGTTTTTAACTATAAAAAAGAGTGTAAACTCTCCTAAAATCTTAATCAAAAAGTTTCTTCCTAAATATTGTTTATAATTGAATAACAGTGGATTTGATTTAGTTTTTGCAAATTGTAAATTCAATAACAGAGAATTGCAAGTGATTTTAAGTTACTTTGCCCAAATTCCATGTTGAATAACACTTGATTTGGAGAAAAAAATAAAAATCTTCAGTTGAATAACAAAAGATTTTAACAAAATCCCAAAATCTCTTGAAACTCTTGTTTCAATACATCTCCCTTATTGTCAATTTTGTCAATTACAAGTATTTAAAACAATTCAAGACAGTTACTTTGGGAA
Organism: Raphanus sativus; assembly: GCF_000801105.2. Taxonomy (NCBI): domain Eukaryota; kingdom Viridiplantae; phylum Streptophyta; class Magnoliopsida; order Brassicales; family Brassicaceae; genus Raphanus; species Raphanus sativus. Next base: position 11,230 of record NW_026616651.1, on the reverse strand, counting down.
ATGTTTTGACATAATAATGGTTAAGATTAGTAATTTTATCAGCTATAATTTCAAATTTCAAATTCTTGATACTTTGGAAAGTGTATTCAATCTAAAATTTGAGGTGATTTGATTTTTAATAATGTTTTAAATAATTTCAATTAATTGCAAAGATTTAAGTGACTTTTGTTAAATCACTCTAAAATATTACTTAAAATCATGAGATTTGGGTTGTAATTTTTTTAACAAAGAAACTCCACCCAAACACTCTAAAATCATTTAAAAACTTTAAAACTCTATACTTAAAATATCTTCAACAACAACCGATTTCATAGTACTTTATAAAATGTCAAGTTCAATTGGATTTTAAATAAGTTTTTGAAATTCATGTTTGAGTAATAGTGAATTTTTAATTTTGATACAAATCACCTAAAACACTCGATTCAATACACCCCTCTTAGTACTTTTATCAGCCATAATTTCAAACAATATTTTGATATATTATTATTTTTTCAAAATATATTATTATTTATTTTTCATGTCGTTATTATATATCATATATGTGTCACCGTATAAATAATCATATTTTATATGTATCATCATATTAATAATAGTTTGTATGTACCATCATATAAATAATCATATATATTATATTTTAAATTTTTAATGTGAAATATAAAACCTTAATTTAAATTGGTGCTTAAAATTGGGTTTTGTATTGTATTTTTGAAACATTTTTTTATAATGGTTATTAGAAAATATTTTAATAAAAATCAAATTCTGAATACATGTATATTTTGAATCAATTTTTTGATATAAATCAATTTTAAATTATTATTTCGATTTGAAATATGTATATAAAGTTTAAATTTTGTTTTATGATTATTTTAGACAAATATGTTTTAGGTAATTTGATTGGGTCGTTTTTCATATATTTTAAAGATGACCCAAATAGATAGTTTCTCGTAATAAAATGGACTTCCAATATTTCTTAATAACATAAGATCATTTACTCTTTTTTTTTCTTAACATACTGCTATTTATATTTCCAAATAACATTATATTCGTTTTCTAAACTGATATTCATGTTTCTAAATAATTTTCAAAGGTATTTCTATTTAATATTTTTTTCTAAATATGGTGTTATTTGTTTTACATGCCACTATTATACATCATATATGTGTCATCATATAATTAATATTATTTTATATGTATCATCATATAATAATTATATAATTAATATTATTTAATATGTTCCATCATGTAATAATCACATATATTATATTTTTAAAACTTAATGTGAAATATAAAACCATAATTTTAAGTTGGTGTTTGAAATTGAGTTTTGTATTGTATTTTTTATATATATTGAAAACATTATTTATACTGGTCATTGAAAAATATTTTAGTAAAAAACAAATTTTGGATATATATACATATTATTTGAATCAATATATATATATATATATATATCAATTTTAAATGAATATTTTAATTTGAAATATGAATATAAATTTTAATTTTTTATGATTATTTTAGACAAAATATGTTTTTAGATAATTAGACTGAAGAATAGTATAATTGACTTAAAACCTTTTTAGTAATATAAAACCTATTACTTTTTTTAATATAATGTTATCCATATTTCAAAACAACATTATATGTAACAAAATTCGATTCAACAGAAAAATAATTACAGCAATGAATGATCAGATCGGATACTGGAAAATACTTATTCTATTAGAACATCAACATCAACACAATTATTAAAACATGTTATTAGTTATTTTACAAAAACACAAATATGAAAATTAAATTTCTAAAGTTTGTTAAACAAAAAATATATCTACTATTTGAAAGACCAAAATCTAGTTGGTATTAATTGTTTACCATGCCACGTGAAAGACCACTGTTTTCTCTTTGTTTACACATCTGTGGCATCTCCTTGACTCCTTCCTTTTCAATGTTTTCGATTGAATCTTTGTTCTTATATAGCTACACCTATATTAGCTCCCATATTAATATACTATCTGTTATAAGTAAAACACCTCACAAAGTCACAATGATCTCTGTTTTTTTCGGGACCAAACTCTGTTCTCTCCCACGTTACGTATCTAAATAATTTACTTCTTGGTAGTTAAGTGTCAATTACTAGTATTCAGAAGTCAAAACTATATGTTGCATTCCTGAATTGAATTGAATTTACAATTTTTTTGTCACGTGTGCAGTTTCGTATTTATAATTACTCTTAAATAATTTTTATGCGCCACCCTCTCTCAGTCCCCCACACAAGCCATTTAACAAAAAAAAGTTATATTCATGCCGTCGGTGTTGGAATTCAACTCAAGACCCTTTTTTGTTCGAATAAAAACTCAACTCAATACCGTACTTAAGTTTAAGATGATTTCTCCTACTTAATTTTACCAGCTATATGATCATTAGTATTTTTATTCCTAGCTTTATGGCGTTAAGTAATATAAGGCACCTTGAACCTGAAAAGGGCATAAAGTGAGATTGATCTAAAAACAAGTCATGATGAGACATGCAAGGAAGCATGTAATCTTCTAGATTCAAGCTTGTTACAATAATATTAACTCATGATTTAAACTTTACAGAGTCGTTTTCCAACTAAGTCCATCAATTTGCCCCCTCTCCCCCACCTTTCCGTCTCCTTCAATGCTGAAGTACTTCCTTTTAAAAATCATTTATAAACCAATCTAACATTAACCGCGTTGTTAAGCAAACCATGCACTTTTCAAAGTTCATTTAAAATTAAAAGTACACTAGATTTTGACCCGCCCTTTAAAGGGCGGGTATATGTTTTGTTTTATGTTTTTTTTAAATGATTTAATTTAATTTGTGTGTGTTTATAATTATATTAGTGTTTAATATTAATTTAATTTAATATATTTTTGGTGACTATATTCAATATGTCAAGTTGCATAATTATACACTTGTACCATATGCATTTCAGAAACCATTTTAAAACTTTATTTCTAAAGTTTGTAACATATTATATTTACTTAGTAGTTACCTAACATAATTTAGTCAAGAATATTTATATCTCAATCGCCCCAAAAATAAAAATCTCATACTCTATTAGACATGATCTATATACTCGAACAGTTCTTAAATTATTATATTCGAAAACTAATATCAAACTCAACCCGCAACTAAAACCGAATAATTTTTTTGAAAAATGTTTAAAGAAATATTGTTTAACATATTCTGTTATATATATATATATATATATATATATATATATATTGGGTTAAAATGGTCTTCACTAACTTTAAGTAAAATCACATTTAATAAATATTTTTTATTCGAATAACCTATTTAAAACCCGTTAAACTAAATGAGTTTATATGAATATTTATTTCTATTAAAAATTCACTTAAACCGGTTAAACTCCGTCAATCATAAAATTAAATTTTAATAGTAACCCGCTTCCACCATTAATTAATATTAATATTAGTTAACTTTTAAAGTTTCATAAGAAATATAATATCCTATGTACATCACGTCGTTTATTTTCTAAAAATTGTATCATGGAAATGGTACTTCGTTTATTTTCCAAATCACAGACCTGTCTGATAAATTCAAAACTTTATTTGAAAGAAAAAAGTAACTGTTTTTGGTAGGAACAGTTATAACGTGGATTTTAATAACTTTTAGAAGGTGGTTATCTAATGTGGTTATATGATATTTAGATAAATCATCTAAATACAGTTATAAAATATGTTGGACCCAATTAATATCAGTTGGACATGTTGAAAAATTAATAGTATTGATGCTCAACGCTTTGATAAATCTCTTTATTCTTGCTAATTTCTTTCACAAAAGGTAAAACTATAATCCTTTTTGTTTTTACTAAAAGCATTGCATAAATGATAAAACAGACGTTCTGGTTGGCTAAGGTAAAGGAGATAGTGCAAAGAAATGAACAACCACAAAGTTTGGGTCTAAATTCAGTTAATAACCGACGCTGAGCCCATTAATTCTTGGCCCAAATATAGTCAATAGCCCGCTCAAATCCAAACCGTCACAAGAAAGAAGAGTCCATCTAAGTTTTACCATGCACTTCTCCGTAGCTGATTCATTTCCCCCCATACATCGATCTGTGCCGTGCCGCAGCTCTTCTCTCTTTTCATCATTTTTGCTTCACGCAATCAAGCCTCCGAATCGGTTAACCGTCACTCTCTCCGCGCGCGATTCTCAGCTCCGTAGCGAAACCCTAACTCGCTCCGGTTTAACCCAATCGATCGAGCTCGTCCCTTCTCCGGAGCATTTCGTTTTGTAGGTTTGTGCCGCCGGCGAGTTCGTTTCGGATCGGGATCGATTTTTCTTTTTTGAGGTAATGAATGATTAGGAATCTATTCTCTTTGATCTTGTGTTTATTTCGCGTTATCGAGGTAGATTTTTTGGGGATTTGGTGATTCAGGTGGTCGATTTAGGGTTTTGATTTACTGGAATAAAATAGATTACGTTGGAGGATCTCTTTAACAAATAGATCGATTATGTGCACCAAGAGTTCACACCTGAACTTAATTGTCTACGGCTTATTGATTGCTCTTAACTATTCCTTTTTTCTTTAACTCCCTTACTTTGTTTAGTTTGAACAGTTTGAGGCTGCGATGAATATGCAACCCGGTCTTCCGTCTAAGTCTTCATCAAATGGATCTCCATACGTAAGAGGAGAAAGAGAGGGAGTTCTGAATAAGGCCAAGTCTGTAAAGTCGCATCCCGCAAATACACTGAATGCAGGTTAGCTGTTTATATATACTCTGTGATGTATCTATCTGCAACATCATGTTCTGAGTTCTTATGTTTGTTAATGTATATATTCAGCATCCAATGGGGAAGCTGGAAGCTTCAAGGGGCATTCACGCGATGGTTTAGTGTACCTCACCACGTGTAAGATTGGGCATCAGGTGGAAGTGCATCTCAAAAATGGATCGGTTTATAGTGGGATTTTCCATGCTGCTGATGTGGAGAAGGATTTTGGTGAGGTTCTGAATCAGAGTTTCTTTTGTTTTTTTGCTTAGATATGTGAATGTGAAGCATAGATATACATTACTATCTCTTGCCATTTTTTAAAGTTTCTTTGAATTTTCCAGGAATCATTCTAAAGATGGCATCCTTGATTAAAGATGGTTCTCTAAGAGGGCATAAAACCCTTGTCAGAAAGCCACCTTCCAAGACATTCATTATTCCTGCTGATGAACTTGTCCAAGTTATAGCTAAGGTGTGTTTGCTTTTATTAGTAAAAGTCGATCTTTTTTCTGTTTTAAGTTTATGTCAGTGCGTTACATGGCACTATGGCAGGGACATTACGTTGAGATTTGACATTTTAATTTCTTATATAATCAATGTTTGTGTTAGGATCTCTCCATATCCAGTGACGGTATGTTGAATGCCGCTCAGAGTGAGAAGCCGGGGGAACTGTTGACGGACTCCTCTATATCAAAGTTGTATCATGTTGACCAGGGAAGAGAGCTTAAACCCTGGATACCTGATGGAGATGTTCCTCAGGGTCTGGATAATGTGTTTGATGACCCTTGGAAGAGGTATATATACACACATATTTGAATATGTTGCAATATTTATTGGATGCGTGATCCTTAGACCATTGTTTCTTAGCTTAACGATGTATGTGAGAGAGTGATGGGAATGAATAGATTATTTTTTTGTGATTGCACTTTGTACTGGTTATGATATTCCTTTTGGAAAGCTCTGATCTTTCTATCCCTCTGTTGAGCTAGTTTTTTTTTTTAGTGAGAGCATATTAGCTTATTGTGGGGAAGAGCTTTGGTGAATGTCCATAAGTTTAGGAAGACTATTGTTTCCGTATCTCTCATAACTTGACTATTTACAGGTAGTATGCTCAGCTGATACGTTTCTGTTTGTAGGGGTAGGGGATGGGATCAGTTTAAAGTGAATGAGTCACTGTTTGGAGTCAAGAGCACTTTCGATGAGGAAATCTATACCACAAAACTTGACAGAGGTATTCGGACTAGAGAGATGGAAGAGAGAGCCCAGAGAATCGCGAGAGAGATTGAGGGTGAAAATACCCGAGATCTTCATGTAGCAGAGGTGATTTTTGGCGGTTTTATTTGCACAGCCTGATCCCTACGTTTTTTGTTGTTATTATATAAATTCAGATTTCTAATTGTTCGTTGCCTGCAGGAAAGAGGCTTTCAGCTCAATGAGAAATTTGATATTGACGAGGAATCTAAATACTCAGCTGTCCTTCCAGCTGATGCATTTGATGATAGTGGGTTTGATGAGGAGGACGACGAATTGCTGGACACTTGCAACGATGAGACTTTTGGTGGGTCATCTTCTTCTACTGTCCAGAAGCCAGCTTCTTCTAGTGGCAAGGGATATGAAGAATTACGGGTACGGTTGAGTTCTTTTTTTTTTTGATAATAGTTTCTTCCAGAACAGTTGTTGATATTGAGATTCATTTTCATTCAGGATGCCAGTCAGCCTTCTCGGAATAATACAAATGTAGATCAAAGCTGCTCTATATCCGATGATCATGCTCAGCACCTTCCCTCTGAACAGCGATCCAAAGATTTTTCTGCCTCAGGCAGCAGTATCAGGTCTTTTTTCTTTCCATCACCTTGTGGGCTACTAAAAAACCTGCTCTCACATTTGGTTTCTCTTGACAAAGCAGTGAGAGCCAGTTGGGTGAGCGAAGAAACAAGAATAATCCAGAGTTTTCCCACAGTAACAGAGTAAATTCACCTCCATGTTTTTTATGCGTCTTTAATCACTGATTGCGTTTGGCAATTAAATCCTCGTTCTATTATTTTTTAACATTGGTTCTTTGGCTTCCTTTCTATTAACACAGTCAGCTGAGGAATCAGTTTCTGGTCATGGAGGTATACGCTACTTCTTTCTTGCTCTCTTTTCTATATTTGTTTATCCGTTTGAACAATTTCATGCCCACAGAGTCTGAACTTGTTTTCCTGTTCTACACGTAGAAATACCTTTTCATTTTTACAAGCATGTCTCAAGTTTTTCACTCGGCCTGACACTTACCATTTATATTCACGTTTATCTCAACTTACTATATAGTGGCGGTCAATAATGTTCCAGTGATGGTGGACTCTTTTTAAGTCGCCAAATAGAATCTAGAAAAAGTTATTTGTGTACACAAGCACGTGAGTGTTAAGAATATATTGTGTGTCTGGAATATAGATACCAAAGAAGGTGCAAAACTTGGTGGTGGTGGTGGTGGTAGTGGAACCTCGGCGTGGAAGACTGTTGCTGAGAAAGAAAGGCAAGTCAGTGAAGTTTCTGGTAAACCAAAACCTGAAAGCTTTACTGGGTCGGCTTCAAGAAGAAGTACAGAGAGCCGCCCAGGTCCTTCAACATCAAGTCGTCCTGGACTATCACCAAGCTCATCAATTGGTTCTTTGTCATCATCTGAAAAGTCCACTCTTAATCCGAATGCAAAGGTTATTTTTTAGTTCAAACTTGATATATAATGTGTAATTGTTATCTATTTTAACTAATCACAAGAGTCGTTGGGTGTGATCAGGAATTCAAACTGAATCCAAACGCAAAGAGTTTCAAACCAACAGCTGCTGCGCGACCTCAGCCTCCAATGGCAGATGCATCATTCTACTACCCTGCTGCACCTGCAGCTGTTCAGCAGATGCCTGGAATGCCTCTTGGTTACGGAGTAAGTTCCAGGGTGTTTGTATACAAACCTAAACTCAATACTCTGAAAACTAATCAGAAGTGTCTAAAGTTCGCCATGTAAAATTTTGCAGATTCAACCGCAATATCCAGGACAGCAGCAGGTGATTTATTATCCAGGCCACCAGCATCCTCAAGCCTTCTATCCTCCAAATGCACAACCCCAGGTATGAATTGACACTAACAACACAAAATTATAACCATATCAGTATTCACAAGAGATCATCAAAAGTATAAAAGAAGAAGTGTAATGGGTTTTGGAATTGTTGTGATGTTTTAGTTTCCGCAGCAACAGCAGCAGCAAATGATGATGGGTCGTCAGCCTAGGCCGCAAATGGTTTACATGCCGCCGCCTCCATACCAGCCGGTTAGTTATATATTTCCCTCTTCCTTTTTTTTTTGTATTTATGTTCAAAGTGTTTTAGCTTTTAGAAGCTGAGATCTCGCTCGCTCGGTCTCTGTGTGTGTTTACAGGAAAATCCATATAATCATGGACGAGAGTAATTAACCGATGGTGATATGATGTGTTGTCTTTTCTTTTTTTTTGGGAAGGATGTGAACGAACCCGCAACCCTCTGTTTTGGTTTACGTTCTCTCCTTTTTTTTTTGTTTCTCTCCCTTTCCTTAGCCAGTCACTGGATCTATTTTCTCCTTTTTAAGATTCCCCGGTCGGATTTTTATCTCATTTAAGAAAAACAAAAAAAAAAGAAGCCAAAAACTATCTACAGTATTTGTAATATATTTGTATTCTGAAGATATACATATTTTAGAGTTTAGGTCTTTCTCATGCGTCGTCACTGATTCGTTAGCATTTTGGTTTGTGTTGCTCAAAAAAATGAAACTTGTGAGTGGTTTAAGAGGAAAAGAAAATCTAAGCACGCAAATATATTCTTGTATCATACAAGAATATATTTGCGTGCTTAGATTTTCTTTTCGTTATTTTGTTGTGCTCACAAAAATATTCGTTATTTTGTTATGGGCACGACGTATCATTTAGTAAGAGACGTTAAACGTTGCTATCCATAGCTGGTCTCTAGAAAGTAACATCATAATAACGAATATGGAGTTGTGGGTAATGTCGTTGAGACTATTTTGGTGGGCAGCAAAACAAATCATACCTAATTTAGCTGCTGCATATCATTTTTGTAATTGGGTTGAGCCATTTGTGTTTTTTTCTTTCCTTTTGACGATTCTCACTCAACATCCAAAAACTAATTTGCCTTGTTAAGTGGAGATTCTATCAGTCACTCGAGTTTATGAATTATGATTGCTCACGAATCTTCATCTAGAAATAACGTACGAGTATATTTTTAATAAGAAATGGGGAAAAGGATACTTCTCCTTGCATGACTTAATTCCGATTTACTTTTAACCATAAAATAAAATAAAAAATGACATAGATTTTTGAAAGGCTTTTGATTGATTGCGTCATTAAGATAACTTCCACCAAAACTTTTGCTTTAAGTTTTTTTAAAATCTACTGTTCTTCGGCATGATCGGTATGGTAAACTGGTATGGACCATTGGTTTTAAATCTATTCTCAACTAGTCGTTATCTAATTATTGATTCTTAATTATTTTTTATTTAGGTATTATGTTAAAATATCGTATAGAAAAGGGGACCCGAAACTCCGACAAAAACTTGAGACTAACGACAAACAAAAAGGAAGGGAAGTGTCTATGTTGCTTGTGAGTTGTGACGTGTTTCATCTTCCAAACCATACGTGAGTATCACGCGAGATCGAGAAGCGCGTGGTTTTAGAACAGTAATATGGCGGCTGTGAATTAAATATTTTCAGACAAATTTTTCTTCAGACATCAGAAACCAACTTTATACATCTGATTAATCTCTTATCTTTTTTTTTTTTTTTTTGGTCAACTGATTAATCTCTTATCTTTCAAGTATTTGTACTTCAAAAGACTTCTCCTAATATTTGAAGTAAGAACTATCATTTCCTAGAAAAAGATTTTATTTGTAAAGTTCAGTTCACTAAAAATTTGCTAAATGGATTTTATCTGTTGAGGAATAAAACAAAAGGAAGATAAGAATGATAAATAATGTAAAAACGAATAATGTTAATATTAATGTAACTAGTGTCACAGTGAATTAGTGGTGGAAAGTTGGTATTGCAGAAGAGAAATAAAAGTAAGGTTAAGCTTTCCTCTCTAGCCAATAACACTCAATATTCAGAGAAAGTGAAAGAATTCAAAAGGAAGAAAGAAACCATGTTTTGAGGAAGGAGACATGCATCATCTCAACCTCACATGATTTATATTTTGACTATTTGTACTCTGCTCTGAGAGGAAACATACCCATTTTTGGGTGATTGGTAGGTAAACAAACGCTTTGTCTGTCTCTTTTTTTTGGGTATGTTATATTTTTTTTTCTAGTTTGTTCTTTTGAACTGGATCATTAAAGTTCGAGGTTTTTTTGATATTTCCATGGTTATGTAGTTACTGTTTCCAGGATTCTCTGTGATTGATTTTTTTTTTGCATGTTCGTGCTTTTTGTGAACGTTTCAAATGACTTGATCTGACTTGTTAGTCCGTCGGTTTTCAAATTCAGAATCTTTGCTTCCTATTTAGTTTCATCATCGGATCTGATTTTTTTTCCCTTAGATCTGTTGTTCTGTTTTTGAATCAAGAACTGTTTTAGATTCGTTCCAATTGATTTATGACTAGTGGTTTATACTTTTTTTTTTTGAACCTTTAGTCGTTTATACTTTTGACTGGGTTATATTGTCTCTTTTCATTGATATATACTATGGTCCGGAGCTAGATTAGCTTACTGAAGTAACGTTTTCAGATAATGCAAGAGTTCCATAGCAAAGATTCATTGTCTAGTCCTACAACTTCTTGGGGAAAATCCATGTTCACTAACTCAAATGTCCAAGGATCATCATCATCATCCATGACCGACAACAACAACAACAACACGTTAAGCTTGATGACGATGGAGATGACGTCTACCCATTTCCCAGGGATGAAACGAACTGGTTTTCAATTGCAGGGCCATGATGATTCTTCCTCTACACAATCCACTGGAGGAGAGTCATTTGGTGACGTTGCAAGTTTGGGGGGACATAATAGTAATCGTTGTGGCCACAACTTTGTTACCCATCTCTCAGGTTCAACTTTCAAATTTTACTTTTGCACAAAGAGAGTTCACATGCATTTGTAATGTTAGAATAAATAGGCCTGGGCATTCGGGTCGTCGGGTCGGGTTCGGGCCGGGTCCTTTCGGGTCCGGGTCTTTCGGGTCTAGGAGTTTAGGACCCGATAGAGTAATTTTAAATTTTCGGTTCCGGGTCGGTTCGGGTCGTACCGGGTCCGGGTCGGGTCGGGTCTTATATAGTTGGACCCATTCGGGTAACTAGAATTTATCGGTTCGGTTTTGGGTCGGGTTCGGGTCGGGTTCGGTTCGGATTCAACCTAAAAATACCTAAAAATACCAAAAAAAATCTGAAAATATTAATATATCCGAAAATATTTGACATTTTATTTAAAATTTGTGTTTTTATTATATTAAAATGTGTATA
>NW_026616650.1:0-22971 GCF_000801105.2 Raphanus sativus | reverse complement strand
ATAAGAATCATGAAGATATTGCCATATGTCCGAATAGGCTAATCTGGAATCATCTGGATAGAAAGTGGGATATCTTCTTACTGATATTTTTAGTAGTATTGAGTAGATAAAGTGGATTGAGGTGAGTTTAATGATAAAGGTTTATGAAGAACATGAAGAACATTATGAACTAGAGAGAGAGAGTTGCAAATCGTGATACTGATTAATGAGACAGAGTTTACAATATAAAGTAGAAGCTAAGACAAGTATCTACTATTCTAAGCATGTGTAGTCAAAGGATAATGTTGCTTTAGTTTGAACTAAACCAATGAGAAGCTCCACATGCTTATGGGAAGAACCTTATCCATCCAGGCTGTTCCAGCCTGTCTTGCGCAGCTTCTTCCCTTCTCCAACGGTCTGATTCAACCATGTAAGCTTCCCACAGTGTAGTAACCTTAGCATAGTAACTCTGGTCGATTTACCAAGTTACCTCAGTAATATAAAAGTTACCACAGTAACTAAAAGTTACCACAGTAACTTTTATAATTCCTTTCTCATCTCTTTGTCATCACATCTTCTTTTCATAAATACCCAAGTCTCTTCTCACTCTCACTCTCTATCTCTCATCATTTCAACACTCCCCCTCAGGCTTAACCATGTGGAACAAGTTAAGCTTGGAAGGACCATGAGATCTTCCTCATTAAAAAAAAAACCTCATCAAAGAAAACCCAGTGGGACAAAACTTTGATGAGGGAAAAAGAGTAAAGATCTCATGATCAGGGGACTAGCTGGTTGATGAGAGATCAATGAGACCCAACCTGATATGGATGGATTCCATTGTCTTCTGCCTCGCAACCTTGGTGAAGATGTCTGCTAACTGGTATTCACTTCTAGTGTAGCATGGCAAGATCACTCCCAAGACTATCATTTGCCTGACCTTGTGGCAGTCCACTTCAATGTGCTTTGTCCTCTCATGGAACACTGAGTTGGTAGCTATATGTATTGCAGCTTGATTGTCACAATGCATGGTCATTGGTGTGGCTTGCTCAATCTCCAAGTGTTTCAGAATCCCTTTGATCCAAATCAACTCGTTGGTGAGCTTCAGCATGGCCCTATACTCAGCCTCAGCACTAGAGCAAGAGACCACCTTCTGCTTCTTGCTCTTCCAGGTGACTAAGTTCCCACCAATGAATGTGCAATAACCAGTTGTAGATCTTCTATCTACTCTGTCTCCTGCCCAATCCGCATCACAATAGCCTACAACCTCAGTGCTTCCATTGCACCCCATCCATACTCCTTGACCAGATGTACCATTCAGATACATCAGAACTCTTTCCACCATTCTCCAATGATGCTCCTTAGGTAGTTGCATATGTTGACTTACCTGGTTCACAGCAAAACAAATATCAGGTCTAGTAATGGTGAGGTAAATGAGCTTACCCACTAGCTTTCTATAAAGCTTTGGATCATGGAAGGGCTTGCTGTCTTCACTCTCCCCCTCACGTGGGACTTTATAGCCATCTTCCATTGGCATCCTTGCGGTTTTGCCTCCAAGTACACCTGCATCTCTCAATAGATCAAGTGTATATTTTCTTTGGGAAATGAATAATCCTTCCTTAGCTCTACATAGCTCAATACCAAGGAAGTACTTCATTTCTCCTAAATCTTTTATCTCAAATACAGACTTTAAAAAGTCTTTAGTCTCTTGTATACCTGCCTTATCAGAACCAGTAATGATAATATCATCTACATAGACCAATAGACAGATGATACCTGACTTGGTAGTAAGTGTGAACAGAGTGTGGTCTAGTTCGCACTTCCTGAATCCTCTTCCATTCAGAGTGGTACTCAACTTGTTGTACCATGCTCTAGGAGACTGCTTCAACCCATAGATAGCTTTCTTTAGTCTCAAAACATTGCCTGGCTTCACCATTCCCTCAAGACCAGGAGGAGGTAACATGTAGACTTCATCCTCTAGTTCTCCTTGTAAGAAAGCATTCTTTACATCCATTTGCCAAAGATCCCACTCTTCGTTCACAGCCAAGGATAGTACTACCCGAATGGTGTGAAGTTTGGCAACAGGTGCAAAGGTATCAATGTAGTCTTCTCCATAGGTCTGAGTGAATCCTCTAGCTACAAGTCTTGTCTTTCTCCGGTCTATCTTCCCATTAGGAAGGTACTTGATGGTAAAGATCCACTTACAAGATACTGCTCTCTTTCCTTTTGGCAATGTGCTTTCATACCAAGTGTCATTCTTGATCATGGCATTGGCTTCATCATTTACTGAGTCTCTCCATTCTTGAATCAACATAGCTTCTTCATAGCTTCTTGGTACATAACTCTCATCCAAGCTCACCATAAAGGCTTGATGCTCTTCTGGATACTCAGCAAAAGAACACACAACTTGGGAAGGATGCTCCACAGCCTGGGCATTGTAGTACACTCTCGTGTTTACCCAGTTGGAAGCATCCTTCTTCACCCGTGTGCTTCTCCTCAATGGTACTGAAGTAACAGCTTCTGGTTGGGTAGCTTCTTGTTGTGTAGTACTTGTAGTACTTGCCGGTTCATGTTCTTGACCTCCACTAGCTTCACCTTCTCTATACTGATCTCCCTGGTCAGTCTCACCTCCTTGATGCATCTCACTTTGATCAGGATTTGCTGAGCTTTGATCTCCCTGACCTCCAGCCTCAGCTTCATTTCCCCCCTCATGATCAATGTGGGATGTTTCTTCAGCTTCATTTCCAGCAGTGGTGTTTGTACCACTTGGATCCTGGGTCATGTTGATCCCAATCCTTTCTAGTATCAATCTAAGGCTTGCAGCCTTATCAGATGGTCTAGACAAGTCTTCCAAGTCTTCCCATTTCTTATCATCATAGAAACACTTCTCTTCCAGGAACCTGACATCCCTAGACACCATCACTCTCCTTGTGATCGGATCAAAACACTTGTAGCCCTTTTGTGTTGTAGAATAACCTACAAACATAGCTCTTGTGCTCTTGGCTTCAAGTTTGTTCCTCCTGTTTTCAGGCACCAGTACAAAACATACACAGCCAAATACTCTCAAGTGTTCAATCACTGGCTTACATTGGTTCAGGACTTCATAAGGACACTGATCCTTTAGTACTCTAGTTGGTGTTCTGTTGATCAGGTAGCATGCGGCAAGAACTGCATCACTCCAGAATCTCTTAGGTACACTAGTATGAAACATCATTGATCTAGTGACTTCCATGAGATGCCTGTTCTTTCTCTCGGCCACCCCATTTTGTTGGGGTGTATAAGGACAACTGGTTTGATGCAGAATCCCATGTTGAGCAAGATGGTTCTTGAATGCATTGCTGGTGTATTCTCCACCATTATTGGTGCAGCCCTGGTATGGCTGTCTCTCCCTGGATCTCTTGTAGGTGGGTTAAAGCTTTGATAATCCTTGCAAACAGAGAATCAAAGACTCAATCTGCTTCAAGGCGTGTGGATAGATGATAGATGTTGATGATGAACTTTGCTAAAGAGCTATGGATTGCTCAGAAGCTGTTTTGCTACTCAAAGACACAAGATCACCTTGTATTGTCTAAGATGGGTTCACTAGGAATTCCTTCCCTTAGTGAGATCAATGTTCTTGAGCTGAACAGAGAAAGCTAGAGACTTTGAAACAACTTGTATGAAAAGGTTTTAGATTAAAAGTTGAATGAGTTTCAAAGCAAGCTGCTTAGAACTCTTAAACAATGTCGACAGAAATCAAAAGAAAACCCTAGGCTTAAACCAGATGGTTTAATCCTAATCCTAATACTAATAAGCCACGAAATTGGTTTGATTTAAAGTCCTAATCTACCCAAAACCTGGTTTAATTGTTTCTGGTTTAAATTAAATAAAAGCCCAATAACCAGAAACATTACAATTTAATTAAATTGAACCAACAGGCTGGTTTGTCTTGGTTATCTCCCTTGGAACTCTCAGCCACGTTTTTGACTAAGTGTAAGAGCCTCCTCTCTTGTGCTTTCAGCCTTGATCTAGTCAGTGGTCCAATCCACACACTTGCTGGCTCACTTGGTATCTCTCTCTGGTTCTGGTTCTGGTCTTGGTTCTCCTCATCAGTAGCCTCCTCATCAGTGTCACTCAGCTTCTCCTCAAGGTCTCTGGTCATGGCTACACCATCCCCTCCTCCTTTAAAAGGATTTGACCTCAAATCCAAGCTCTGTATGGTGATAGAACCCTGATCACTCAACATCAGAGTGCATGATATGGCCTTGAGAGATATCCTCACTTCTCTAATCTTTCCAGGGTCAAATACAAAGCTCTGCAATCCTTTCTCATGTCTCAAAAACATCTTGAAACTCTTCTCAAGGTAGGTACCTTCAAAGGCAGATGATTCCTCCTCTTTGTTGAGTTTGAAGCTGACTGCTCCTCTCCAGGATGATCCTACACCCGTCCTAGTCATGATGATAAGATCATATACTCTCAGTTTAATCTCCCTCTGGTCAGGAGGTCGTGTGGTTTGGTCCCCATACTCATCCTCCTGTTCTGGCTCCCCTTTAACCACCACCAGTTCCTGTTTATCTCTTCTCAGCTTGTTCTGATCAGTTATGAAGCTGATAAAGGATGTGTTGCCTCATGTTCTTCCTCTATGTTTACTGCAGCTAGTTAGGATCACTCCATCCTCTCTCCCTTCAAAAAGATTTGACTTCAAATCTTGTTCTCTAGGAGTGAATGAACCCTGCAAATTAAGCTTGTATGAAACTGTTTTCTGACCAAGAAAATTGTTACTTCTTCTACCAACACTCAAGCTTCCTCCTGGTTCAAAAACGACTTGTTGCAGTCCCTTGACAACTCTCAGATGCTCTACTAAGCTGAACTGAAAACATACTGTCATGTCCCTAGTTCTAACTAAGGCATCCGGACGGGCCATGGTGCGGGGTGATGAGCTGGCCAGGTTATAAAAAATCTAAAGGCAAGCGTATCATGGTCCAAACTAAGAGTTAAGTGCATCAGGAAGCTGAGACTTGACCAGAATAAGAAGGAAAGAAGGGAAAGATAGCTGGGTGAGTGATCCGGAAGCTGGATATGGTCCGGAGGCAGCTCAATCAGCTAGGTGGAGCTGGTAGGAAGCTCACACAGTCTTGGGCAGCTCACTGGAGCTGGAGGAGTAGCTCACTCAGCTCAGGCAACTAGTACTTAGCTCAACTCAGCTGAACTAAGTGATGGAGTCTTGGCCGGCCTTTGCGGACCATGAGTGGTGATCATGGACCGGATGATGGTCATGGACGTCCGGTGGGTCAAGGGAGCTGTGGCAAGTGAGCTAAGTGTTTGTGCAAGCATTTGGGCTTGAGATCGATCAGCCCAAACGAAGAGAGGAGCAGTTCACAAGCGGTTGGACGGTTTTGGAGCGGTTTGGGCGAAAAGGTGTCCGTTGGCCAAATGACCAATCACATCGTCCGGACGGTTGCCAAGCCCCTTCCCTATAAATAAACCCCTCCTCTGTCGACATAAATCATCAGAAACAGAAGGGGAAACTCTGCCCAAATCTCTACAGAATCAAAGAGAGAAAAGAGAAGTGTGACCGCAAGGGCAGTCCGTGTGAAGGCAAGGGATTTCCGGTGAGTTCTAAGCCGTGGGCAAAGGAGACTTGATGGAAATGGAAACCAGAGGAAAGGAGAAGGCTGCAGAGAAGAGTGTGGGGGCTTCCGAACACACACCTAAGGTACTGGATGCAAACCAAGTACAAACCGCCATGAATCATCCATCCGGGTGATCTGGCCGTTTGATCCATGAGTGGATGGTTGCATCTATTGTTCTTTCTCTGTCAATATATCTCTTCTCCATCATATTCTGAAGTTATTTGTGGGTCTAAACTCATGGACACGCCACCAAGGCTTGGCTAGATCAGAGTAATCTCTCCATGGCCTTGGTTGGGCATGTATGGTCTGATCTCATGCTTCCAGTGGGAGTTATTGGGATTTGGCGTTTTATATCTCTTAGTGGGGATTTATAATGAATTATCAAAGTGCTAGAATAATTTTATAACATTGATTTCGAGATGGTACCATGAGGCCGGTTAGGCTGTTCATGGCCAAGATCAATATGATCAAGGCCGGTTCTGGGGATTCCGCTTGGACCATTCTCTTAATCATGAATTATCATGATTTATCATGTGGTTTAATTAGTTTTTGGATGAGTAAATGAATGGGTCACTAACCGGCCAGAAATAGGCTAAGTGTCCAAACCATGCTTAGGTTTGTATATTGCTAGGACTTTGGTCATGATTCTTATGCATATGTGTTGTGGGTTTTGTTTTCAGGTCCTGACAGGGATCGTGGTAAGGCTAAGGAGCCATGAAGACCTTGGCCGTGTGGGATGTGTGATGTAGTACTTGTTGTTCACATTTGAATTTATCATAGCCTATTGTGCAACTGAATGATTTGAATACTTTGTATGGATCTCATTTGACATATATATACTATGATTGTTTGCCTTAAGCTTCCGCATTGATTTATTAATACATGAACCTCAAATGTTTTGAAAAATGACTAAGTAAGGATTGGACTTAAACTGGCTGAATTACACTTAGAAATATTAGGTAAGGCTGCGGACTGGTTGGATCTTGGGATCCAGGTTTGGGTCTTACAAGTTGGTATCAGAGCATGCTTGATTCTAGGCTGTTGGGTTAGGGCAGGTCATCACACATCCGGCTGGGTCTCATGGCAGGTTTTGGTATTGGTTAACATTAGAATTTGCTTGAGGTTTGCAACTAAAAGATGTTAATCTAACCTTTGCCTTGTGTTTGTCTTTGTTGTCCTAAGGGAACAAGGAAGAAGTCTCGGAAGAACAAGGATGGGACAGGGGCGTCCGGAGCTGGAGATGCCTCAGAACCCAATCCACAAGTGTTGCTGTCAGTTCCACCTGCTGGACATACCAGTGAGGTCATTCTGACTGAAACTCAAGTTAATCAGGCTGAGATTCAGTTGGGTGGAGAGAACAGACAGATGGACGAGACCGGACAACCAGTGAATGCAGCCAGAAGTCAACTGGGAGCAGCTGGTGGACAGCAGAGGAATGATGTGGAAGGTGAAGCTGAGTCCTCAGGGACTGGTAACCGAGTTGATCCGAACATCCAGAGGGATGGAAGGATTGGACCGGATGAACCAATGGCTGAACCAACCATGAAGCAGATACTCGATGCAATCAAGTTGATGGGGAGTCAGATGCTGGCAATGACCCAAGTGTTCACACCAGTGGTGAATTCATCTGTGGGTCAGACTACTCAAGCACAAGTGATAGCTCCGGGAACTGGGGTGACTGGTGGATATGTGGCGCCTCTTGCTGAGGTGATTGAGTTGGATCCACCAGTGGGAACAACTAAGAAGGTTGATTACCTGAAGGTGCTTGAGCACATCTCTCGTTTGGGAACCAAACACTTTGCTGGAAGTGCTGATCCCATGGAGGCAGATGAGTGGAGGGACCGTCTGGTCAGAAACTTCAAATCCACAAGGTGCCCTGAGGAGTACCAAAGAGACATAGCAGTGCACTTCCTGGAGGGAGATGCACACAACTGGTGGCTGTCCCTGGACAAGCGTACCAATGGTTCCATTGTGAAGTTCTCTGACTTTGAGGTTGAGTTCAACCACAAGTACTTTCCAGCTGAGGCATGGGACAGTTTGGAGGCAAAGTTCCTGGAGGAAGAGTTCAACCGGCTCAGGAGGTATGTGGGTAAGGAACTTGAGGATGAGAAGGTTCAGGTCCGCAGGTTCATAAGGGGCTTAAGGCCTGAACTTAAGACTTATTGCTCAGTCCGCACCTTCAACACAGTCTCTGAGCTGGTGGAAAGGATGGCAATGCTGGAGACCAATCTGGCTGAGGAGAACAAGCATAAGCTGAAGAGTGTGGTGGTGTCCTCTAGTCAGGGTGGTGACAAGAAGAGAAAGAGGGATGCGGCTGAAGGGGGTAAAACCTCAAGTGGTAGGCCAGAGTGTCCCAAGTGTGGTAAACACCATGGTGGAGAGTGCTGGAAAGCAATGGGAGCTTGCACCCGTTGTGGCAAGATGGATCACTCAGCTCGGGATTGTCCAGGTCCGGATAGGAACCGTGGGCAAGGCTCGACCAGTGAGGCCAGGACTTGTCATCAGTGTGGCAAGAAAGGGCACTTCCGTGTGGACTGTCCCCAGCTGCAAACTGGACAAGGCAAGGGTCGTGTTGAGAACAACCGGCCAGACCACAAGCAAGGTCAAACTTCAGCACCTCGAGTCTATGAGCTTGCAAGGGATGTGGATGAGTCTGGACCCTTCAAGGCGATCACTGGTAAAACTTGAAACCTATTCTTTTTAAATTTTTAAATTTATTAGAAAGGCATGGTAAGGAATCTAGCATGGACTAGATACTTAGATGAGGTCTTATGTAGGGACCTTGTGTATTGGTGGTGTGGAAACACATGTGTTATTTGATACTGGAGCTACACATAGTTTTGTGAGCCCAGATATGATTGGTAAAGGTATGTTCCAAATGGGAACCAGGGATGATCTTGGCTTGGTGAGTGCAGCCGGTGGGCAAATGATGCACCCACTAGGTTTGGTTAAAGACATTCCAGTGATGATCCATAGTAAGGCAATGCCGGTGGATCTGATTGTGGTCCGCCTTAAGAGTCACGAGGTGATCCTAGGTATGGACTGGCTTGGCAAGAATCGGGCCACCTTAGACTGTCATCGAGGAAGGGTGCAGTTTGAGAGTGGGTGTGGACCCCCGATCAAGTACCAAGGTATTAATCCGGCCTCTGGATGCTTAGTGTTATCAGCAGTCCGAGCGGCAAGGATGCTGGAGCAATGTTGTGAGGCTTATATAGCCACAATCACCACTAAGGAGGTCGTAGGGGATGGTGGCCCGGACGGGATACCGCTGGTCAGTGAGTTTGAGGATGTGTTTAGGTCACTACAGGGCATTCCCCCTGATAGGTCAGACCCATTCATAATAGAACTGGAACCAGGGACGGCCCCAATGTCAAAGAGCCCATACCGCATGGCTCCAGCTGAGATGGCTGAGCTAAAGAAACAACTTGAAGAGTTGTTGGATAAAGGGTTTATACGCCCAAGTGTATCACCATGGGGCGCACCAGTCCTCTTTGTGAAAAAGAAGGATGGTAGCTTCAGGTTATGCATTGATTATAGAGGGCTGAACAGGGTTACTATAAAGAATAAGTACCCTTTGCCCCGGATTGATGAGTTGCTAGATCAACTGAAGGGAGCCAAATGGTTCTCAAAGATTGACTTGGCATCAGGTTATCATCAAATCCCCATTGCATCAGAAGATGTAAGAAAGACTGCTTTCCGGACTAGGTATGGCCACTATGAGTTTGTGGTTATGCCATTCGGATTGACTAATGCACCAGCAGCCTTTATGAAGATGATGAATGGAATCTTCAGAGAGTACTTAGATGAATTTGTAATCATCTTCATTGATGACATACTAGTATACTCTAAGACTCGAGAGGACCATGAGAGGCATCTCAGATTGGTGTTGGAGAAGCTGAGAGAGCAGCGGTTGTTTGCCAAGTTAAGCAAGTGTAGTTTCTGGCAAAAGAGCATTGGTTTCCTAGGACATATAGTGTCTGAGGAAGGAGTGTCTGTGGATCCAGAGAAGATCAAATGCATCCAAGAATGGCCAAGACCAAAGAATGCCACTGAAGTGAGAAGTTTCTTGGGTTTGGCTGGGTACTACAGGAAGTATGTCAAAGGGTTTGCAAGTGTGGCACAGCCTATGACACAACTTACTGGAAAGGATGTTAAGTTCATCTGGTCAGAAGCTTGTGAAAAGTGCTTTAAGGCCTTAAAGAACATGCTGACCAGTGCACCAGTTTTGGTGTTGCCTGAGGCAGATCAACCATATGTGGTGTACACGGATGCATCCATTACTGGATTAAGCTGTGTGCTCACACAGAATGGGAAGGTCATAGCATATGCCTCGAGGCAACTCCGGAAACATGAAGGCAACTATCCAACCCACGACCTAGAGATGGCCGCAGTGGTGTTTGCCTTGAAGATATGGAGATCATACTTGTATGGTGCCAAAGTACAAATTCTCACTGACCACAAAAGCCTGAAGTACATTTTCACTCAACCTGAGTTGAATTTGAGACAAAGGCGGTGGATGGAGTTTGTGGCCGACTATGATTTGGACATTGCCTATCACCCAGGCAAGGCCAATCTAGTGGCAGATGCTTTGAGCAGGCGTAGAGCCGAAGTATCAGCAGAAAAGGAAGCAGAGATTCTGGAAGGGATGGTCCGGTCACTGCACTTGGACACCTTGGCTAGTGAGGACGAGCCATTGGGTTTAGAGGCTGTGAACCAGGCTGATCTGCTTACCAGAATTCAACAAGCACAAGGCTGGGATGAGAATTTGCAAAAGGTTGCAAAGAATGACAAGACTGAGTATCAAGTCACAAGTAATGGTACCATTTTGGTACATGGGCGGGTTAGTGTTCCTAATGACCGGGGACTAAAGGAAGAGATTATGAGTCAGGCTCATAAGTCTAAGTTCTCAGTGCACCCGGGCCTAAATAAGATGTACAAAGACATCAAAAGGTATTACCATTGGATCAGGATGAAGGCTGACATTGCTGAGTGGGTGGCCAAGTGCCCTACTTGTCAATTGGTCAAGGCTGAACATCAGGTTCCAAGTGGTTTACTACAAAACCTTCCCATACCAGAATGGAAGTGGGATCACATCACAATGGACTTTGTGACCGGATTTCCCACAACCAGAAACAAGAGGGATGCAGTATGGGTGATTGTGGACCGCCTGACCAAATCTGCACACTTCTTGCCCATCAAGAAAAGTGATGGAGTGGATGAGATTGTGAAGATCTATATGGATCAAATTGTGAGGCTGCATGGAGTGCCGGCCAGTATAGTCTCAGACAGAGACCCTAGGTTCACCTCTTACTTCTGGGGGGCTTTTCAAAAGGCTCTAGGAACAAGAGTGAACATGAGCACGTCCTATCATCCTCAAACGGATGGTCAATCAGAAAGGACCATCCAGACATTGGAAGATATGCTAAGGGCATGTGTTCTGGATTGGGGTGACTCATGGGAGAAGCATTTACCACTGGTGGAGCTTGCATACAACAACAGCTTCCACACCAGCATAGGTATGTCTTCTTATGAAGCATTATATGGGCGGCCTTGCAGGACACCTTTATGCTGGACCCAAGTGGGGGAGCGCAGCATAATAGGTCCTGAGATTGTGGAGGAAACCACAGAAAAGATCAAACTGGTCAAGGAGAAGATGAAGGAAGCTCAAGACCGCCAAAAGAGCTATGCTGACAAGAGAAGGAAACATCTTGAGTTTGAGGTTGGTGATCTAATCTATCTCAAGATGATCACCTTCAAAGGTAGGGCTAGAGTCTCTGGAAGGAGAAAGCTAGACCCAAGGTGATATGATCATGGACCAGTCAAGCAAAGAAGATAAGGAGATCATGGAGGAACCAGCAGATGAAGATGCTCTCACCATGCCTAAGGGTCCCATGACTCGAGCCAGAAGCAAGCAACTCAAAGAAGCCATTGGAGGCTTACTTAAGACATCCATGAAGCAAGAAGAAAGTCTTGGAAGAAGCTTGATCAACCAAGATGCACTTACTACCATTCAAGCCATCTCAGCTCCAAGATAGACATCAAGTGAGCAAGTAACATATGTGTGCTCTTTTTCCCTATCTTTGGTTTTGTCCCACTGGGTTTTCCAAAGATAGGTTTTTAACGAGGCCATATGTTGCTTCCATATCACTCACTTGATGATCTCGGTTCAAGACTATGTTTTATTAATTTATCCTATGTTTTTATTTAGACTATGGTTTTGTTATTTGATACATTTCGAGACTAAGGAGTATGTTCCTTACTCTCTCTATATATAGGTGTCTCGCAACCCTAATGAAAGCATCCAATCTTTTATTCTAAAACTCTTGTTCTCTCTTGACGGCTGCGAGTTCCTTGTAGTCTGAGTGTTCTTGAGTCTTTGTTAGTGAGTCATATCTAACAAAACCCATAAGAGTGATTATCAAGGTGTGTCATATCCGAGATCATCACTTAGGAGTATCAAGAGTTCATTCATCCCTCTTGTGTCACCATTCGATCCACCCCCTTGAAGGAGATTGAGTCACAGATTCTCTACTTGCAAGGATCTATCCCATTTCTATCCAGAGAAGCATCCTAGGAGTGTATTATGTGGTATCAGAGCAAATCTGGATAGGGAAGTGCTCGTTTTCTTCAAGCTTTCACTCGATCTGTTCTTGGTGTTCATAGCCATTGATAGATCTGAGTTTCACTTTATTGTTTTGATCGATTGATAGTGAGTAACTCTTGGCATTCTTGCTGTCTAAGTTACAAAGAATTTCAAATCCTGATTAAAATCTTTTGCCGCCTAGTCTATCTTTGATTTTTGTTTCCTTATTTGGTTTCTTCCTTGAATTCTCTTACTGGCTGAGTTTTTGTTGTTTTGATCTCAGGTACCAATGGGTAACGAGAGTGAGGAAGAAGCAGAAGTGATGAGAAGAAACAAGATGTTGATGGAAGCTATGACTGCTCAGCTTAATAAGACTATGTTGGAGAGCATGAATGAGATGATGAAACACAACATGGAAGAGATCAGAAGGGAGATTAGACAAGCTACTGGTCAAGGTCACAGTAATGAGAGCAGGAGGAACGTCACACTCATACTCCGCAAGAGCATGGTGGTTCACAAGAGACTGATAACTACTATGAGCGCCACCGAAGTGAGAGGAGTGGTTCTTCCTCAGCATCACGAGGTAGTAGAAGGAGAACTCGTCGTGATCATGATGAAAGAAGACCTTACCGTGATGAGCTTTCTGGTTTGAAGCTTAAGATCCCTCCCTTCCATGGCAAAGTGGACCCTGATGCGTATCTTGAATGGGAGAAGAAGATCGAGATTGTATTCAACTGCAAGCACTACACCAATATTCAGAGGATTCAATTTGCTGCAACTGAGTTCTATGATTATGCTCTGAGTTGGTGGGATCAACTGGTGACTACTAGGAGGATAAATCAAGAGTATCCAGTTGAGACTTGGCAAGAGATGAAGTCTCTTATGCGCAAAAGGTTTGTGCCTAACCACTACCACAGAGATCTTCATCAGAAATTGAGGAAACTTACACAAGGATCCAAGACTGTGGAAGAGTACTACCAGGAGATGGAGTTGCTGATGTTGAGAGCTGGTATATCTGAGGATAGAGAAGCTTCTATGGCCCGATTTCTTGGAGGACTTAACCGCGAGATTCAAGACAGTGTGGAGATGCAACACTACATTGAGATAGAAGAGATGTTGCACAAAGCTATCCTGGTGGAGCAACAGATTAAGAGGAAGCATCACTCGCGAGGCAACTATGGGTCCAGCAAGTATCAGTACACTAAAGAAGAGAAACCATCCCATATGAGAGATAACAAGCCTCAGCCGAAAGAAGAATCCAAGTCTAGCATCCCATACAGCAAAGAGAAAAGCAAGGCGGAAGCTACAAGTTCTAGAACTAGAGATGTGAAGTGTTTCAAGTGTCAAGGCAGAGGACACTATGCCAATGAGTGCACCAACAAGAAAGTGATGATTCTACTTGAGAATGGAGAGTATGAATCAGAAGAAGAGCACTCCAGGACTGATCAAGACAGGTCTGATGAAGGTAGTGAAGTAGAACCAGTGAAAGGAAGATTGTTGGTGACCAGAAGACTTTTGAACTTGCAAACTAAGGCTGAAGAGACTGAGCAGCGCGAGAACCTCTTCTACACTAGGTGTATGGTTCAGGGTAAGGTGTGCAGCCTTATTATTGATGGTGGGAGCTGTGTCAATGTAGCTAGTGAGACCATGGTGAAGAAATTGGGTTTGAAAGTTCAGAAACATCCTAGACCTTACCGGCTGCAATGGCTCAATGAAGAAGGTGAGATGAGAGTCTCCAATCAAGTGCTGATCCCTATAGCCATTGGTAGATATGAATGGAAGCTAGCCATATCCTTCTTGGTAGACCTTGGCAGTTTGATAGGCGAGTGGTTCATGATGGTTTTAGTAACAAGCACTCTTTTGAGTTTAATGGAAAGAAGACAGTGCTGGTACCTTTGTCACCTAAAGAAGTTCAAGCAGATCAGCTCCAACTTCAGAAAAAGAAAGAGATCGACCTGAAGCCTGATCAGAAACATCACAGCCTCTATACCAAACAGGGAGATATCAAAAGAATTCTTTACTCTCAATCCTCTATTGTTTTACTTATGTTTAAAGAGACCTTGCTAACAGTCACTGATCTTACACAGGATTATCCTAGTGAACTAGTCTCTCTTTTGCAGGAGTATACTGATGTGTTTCCAGAAGACAACCCCACAGGATTGCCACCAGTGCGCGGGATAGAACATCAGATAGACTTTGTTCCTGGCTCTACTCTTCCTAACCGACCAGCATACAGAACCAATCCTGTTGAGACTAAGGAGTTGCAAAGACAAGTGGAGGAACTGATGGAGAAGGGTCATATCCGAGAGAGTATGAGTCCATGTGCTGTTCCAGTTCTCCTTGTGCCCAAGAAAGATGGTAGCTGGCGCATGTGTGTTGATTGCAGAGCCATCAACAACATAACAATGAAGTATCGCCACCCTATTCCTAGATTAGATGATATGCTTGATGAATTGCATGGCTCTAGTATCTTTTCTAAGATAGACCTTAAGAGTGGGTATCATCAAATTAGGATGAAAGAGGGAGATGAGTGGAAAACCGCTTTCAAGACTAAGCATGGTTTGTATGAGTGGTTGGTGATGCTTTTTGGCTTAACCAATGCTCCTAGTACCTTTATGAGATTGATGAATCATGTGCTTAGATCTTTTATAGGAGTGTTTGTGGTAGTTTACTTTGATGATATCCTAGTTTACTCCAAGAGTTTAGAAGAGCATATAGTTCATGTTAGGACTGTTCTTGATGTTTTGAGAAAAGAAAAGCTCTTTGCTAATCTTAAGAAATGCACTTTCTGTACGGATAACTTGGTCTTCCTAGGCTTTGTTGTGAGTGCAGATGGAGTAAAGGTGGATCAAGAGAAGGTGAAAGCCATACAAGAGTGGCCGAGTCCTAAAACCATAAATGAAGTAAGGAGTTTCCATGGGCTAGCAGGTTTCTATAGGCGATTTGTGAAAGACTTCAGCACTATAGCAGCTCCACTGACTGAGATCATCAAGAAAGATGTAGGATTCAAGTGGGGAGAAGCACAAGAAACCTCCTTTCAAACCCTCAAAGAGAAGCTTACTAACTCTCCTCTCCTTATACTTCCTGATTTCTCTAAAACCTTTGAGATTGAATGTGATGCCTCAGGAATTGGTATTGGTGCTGTGTTGATGCAGGATAGAAGGCCCATTGCATACTTCAGTGAGAAACTAAGTGGAGCTACTCTCAACTATGCCACTTATGACAAAGAACTATACGCCTTGGTGAGAGCTCTACAGACTTGGCAGCATTATCTATGGCCAAAGGAGTTTGTCATTCACACCGACCATGAGTCTCTCAAGTATCTCAAGGGGCAAAGCAAACTCAGCAAGAGACACGCCAGATGGGTAGAATTCATTGAAACCTTTCCCTATGTGATCAAATACAAACAAGGTAAGGAAAATATAGTTGCTGATGCACTATCAAGAAGGTATACTTTCAAAAGGCTCTAGGAACAAAAGTGAACATGAGCACGTCCTATCATCCTCAAACGGATGGTCAATCAGAAAGGACCATCCAGACATTGGAAGATATGCTAAGGGCATGTGTTCTGGATTGGGGTGACTCATGGGAGAAGCATTTACCACTGGTGGAGTTTGCATACAACAACAGCTTCCACACCAGCATAGGTATGTCTCCTTATGAAGCATTATATGGGCGGCCTTGCAGGACACCTTTATGCTGGACCCAAGTGGGGGAGCGCAGCATAATAGGTCCTGAGATTGTGGAGGAAACCACAGAAAAGATCAAACTGGTCAAGGAGAAGATGAAGGAAGCTCAAGACCGCCAAAAGTGCTATGCTGACAAGAGAAGGAAACATCTTGAGTTTGAGGTTGGTGATCTAATCTATCTCAAGATGATCACCTTCAAAGGTAGGGCTAGAGTCTCTGGAAGGAGAAAGCTAGACCCAAGGTTCCTAGGTCCATTCAGGATACTTGAAAGAGTTGGGGCAGTGGCTTACATATTGGATTTGCCATCTGAAATGGATGCTTACCATAATGTTTTCCATGTGTCTCAACTAAGAAAGTGCCTAACGGATCAGGACATTGTCTTGCCAGAAATTCCAAAAGATCTTGGTAAGAACCTCACCTTAGAGACAAGGCCGGTTCGGATCATTGATCGGATGGATAAGGCAATGAGGAAGAAGACAGTTCCTATGCTAAAAATTGTATGGGAATTCAATGGTAAAGACATTATCACTTGGGAAACAGAAGCAAGAATGAAAGCTGAGTATCCTGAATGGTATAGTCAATATGTGGTTGGAGAATCATCAAGTATGAACTCGGGGACGAGTCCCTTCCAAGTGGGGGAGACTTGTCATGTCCCTAGTTCTAACTAAGGCATCCGGACGGGCCATGGTGCGGGGTGATGAGCTGGCCAGGTTATAAAAAATCTAAAGGCAAGCGTATCATGGTCCAAACTAAGAGTTAAGTGCATCAGGAAGCTGAGACTTGACCAGAATAAGAAGGAAAGAAGGGAAAGATAGCTGGGTGAGTGATCCGGAAGCTGGATATGGTCCGGAGGCAGCTCAATCAGCTAGGTGGAGCTGGTAGGAAGCTCACACAGTCTTGGGCAGCTCAGTGGAGCTGGAGGAGTAGCTCACTCAGCTCAGGCAACTAGTACTTAGCTCAACTCAGCTGAACTAAGTGATGGAGTCTTGGCCGGCCTTTGCGGACCATGAGTGGTGATCATGGACCGGATGATGGTCATGGACGTCCGGTGGGTCAAGGGAGCTGTGGCAAGTGAGCTAAGTGTTTGTGCAAGCATTTGGGCTTGAGATCGATCAGCCCAAACGAAGAGAGGAGCAGTTCACAAGCGGTTGGACGGTTTTGGAGCGGTTTGGGCGAAAAGGTGTCCGTTGGCCAAATGACCAATCACATCGTCCGGACGGTTGCCAAGCCCCTTCCATATAAATAAACCCCTCCTCTGTCGACATAAATCATCAGAAACAGAAGGGGAAACTCTGCCCAAATCTCTACAGAATCAAAGAGAGAAAAGAGAAGTGTGACCGCAAGGGCAGTCCGTGTGAAGGCAAGGGATTTCCGGTGAGTTCTAAGCCGTGGGCAAAGGAGACTTGATGGAAATGGAAACCAGAGGAAAGGAGAAGGCTGCAGAGAAGAGTGTGGGGGCTTCCGAACACACACCTAAGGTACTGGATGCAAACCAAGTACAAACCGCCATGAATCATCCATCCGGGTGATCTGGCCGTTTGATCCATGAGTGGATGGTTGCATCTATTGTTCTTTCTCTGTCAATATATCTCTTCTCCATCATATTCTGAAGTTATTTTTGGGTCTAAACTCATGGACACGCCACCAAGGCTTGGCTAGATCAGAGTAATCTCTCCATGGCCTTGGTTGGACATGTATGGTCTGATCTCATGCTTCCAGTGGGAGTTATTGGGATTTGGCGTTTGATATCTCTTAGTGGGGATTTATAATGAATTATCAAAGTGCTAGAATAATTTTATAACATTGATTTCGAGATGGTACCATGAGGCCGGTTAGGCTGTTCATGGCCAAGATCAATATGATCAAGGCCGGTTCTGGGGATTCCGCTTGGACCATTCTCTTAATCATGAATTATCATGATTTATCATGTGGTTTAATTAGTTTTTGGATGAGTAAATGAATGGGTCACTAACCGGCCAGAAATAGGCTAAGTGTCCAAACCATGCTTAGGTTTGTATATTGCTAGGACTTTGGTCATGATTCTTATGCATATGTGTTGTGGGTTTTGTTTTCAGGTCCTGACAGGGATCGTGGTAAGGCTAAGGAGCCATGAAGACCTTGGCTGTGTGGGATGTGTGATGTAGTACTTGTTGTTCACATTTGAATTTATCATAGCCTATTGTGCAACTGAATGATTTGAATACTTTGTATGGATCTCATTTGACATATATATACTATGATTGTTTGCCTTAAGCTTCCGCATTGATTTATTAATACATGAACCTCAAATGTTTTGAAAAATGACTAAGTAAGGATTGGACTTAAACTGGCTGAATTACACTTAGAAATATTAGGTAAGGCTGCGGACTGGTTGGATCTTGGGATCCAGGTTTGGGTCTTACACATACCATAGGTCTGATCAGTAAATCACAAGAAAACAATCTAATGAATCCACCTTGTTCAATCAAAGTCTCAAGTGGCTCTTTATGAACTACAAGTGCCTCATCAGGTTCTCCTTCTTCTTTAGCCTTGTTTTGATCATGATTAAGACCACACAAAATTCCTGGTACGTGCTCCTCTTGCTGTAGTTGAATCTCTGATATCTTCACAGCCAGTTTTGTTGCAATCTTTTCCTTATGCTCTGCTGGTTCCTTCTTGTAACAACTTAGCTCATCATCTCTTGATGCTGGACGTGGGACTGGCCCCTGATGTGGGATTTTGATCACAGCAGTGAGTGATTGATCTATCATGTTCCTGAGGTCTTGCTTGAACTGTGTGCTTTCCAATTCCTCAAAATATGCTTGATGTAGCTGCAACTTTCTTTGTGTCTCACCACCATAGTATTTCTTTGGCTGATCTTTTGGTGTTCCAGCACGTCCTGTAGCTGCCCCAGATTGACAGTGTATCCTTTTCAAATCAGTTTGACCATACCTCTTGGCTACAAACCTTTTCTTCATGACAGCCTTCATCTCATACCAAGAAGAAATCTGTAACTCTCCACACTGTTTTCTTTTGTTAGCAAGTTGATACCACCATTCAAGTGCATACCCATAAAAACCAGTAGTTGCTATATGAACCTGCTTCTCAGCTGTGTATCTATGGCAGTGAAAAACAAAATCCACATCCTTTTCCCATTCTAGATATGTATTTGGATCGAACTCTCCATAGAAGGGTGGAATCTGGATAACTTTTTCTCCTCTTTGCAACAGCTCCCTTGTTGCTGGTTGTTTAGCCTTCTCTTCCTGTTTTCTAAGAGAAAACATTGTAGATTGCTGGATAGTAGATGGAAGTCGTGACCAAGGTTAAGAAAATCAAACCCTAAACCTTCAAGAGGCTCTGATACCACTTGGTGCAGCCCTGGTATGGCTGTCTCTCCCTGGATCTCTTGTAGGTGGGTTAAAGCTTTAATAATCCTTGCAAACAGAGAATCAAAGACTCAATCTGCTTCAAGGCGTGTGGATAGATGATAGATGTTGATGATGAACTTTGCTAAAGAGCTATGGATTGCTCAGAAGCTGTTTTGCTACTCAAAGACACAAGATCACCTTGTATTGTCTAAGATGGGTTCACTAGGAATTCCTTCCCTTAGTGAGATCAATGTTCTTGAGCTGAACAGAGAAAGCTAGAGACTTTGAAACAACTTGTATGAAAAGGTTTTAGATTAAAAGTTGAATGAGTTTCAAAGCAAGCTGCTTAGAACTCTTAAACAATGTCGACAGAAATCAAAAGAAAACCCTAGGCTTAAACCAGATGGTTTAATCCTAATCCTAATACTAATAAGCCACGAAATTGGTTTGATTTAAAGTCCTAATCTACCCAAAACCTGGTTTAATTGTTTCTGGATTAAATTAAATAAAAGCCCAATAACCAGAAACATTACAATTTAATTAAATTGAACCAACAGGCTGGTTTGTCTTGGTTATCTCCCTTGGAACTCTCAGCCACGTTTTTGACTAAGTGTAAGAGCCTCCTTTCTTGTGCTTTCAGCCTTGATCTAGTCACTGGTCCAATCCACACACTTGCTGGCTCACTTGGTATCTCTCTCTGGTTCTGGTTCTGGTCTTGGTTCTCCTCATCAGTAGCCTCCTCATCAGTGTCACTCAGCTTCTCCTCAAGGTCTCTGGTCATGGCTACACCAATTATCAGACCTGAAAATCTTGATCTTGGCATTATATTGGTTAGAGACATACATTTGAAAATTTTTAAATGCATCAAGGACCATGTCTTTGGTTTTGATAAGTGTTAACCAGGTGTATTTGGATTTTTCATCAATGAATGAGACAAAATATTTATAACTATCCCTAGACAAGCATGGAGCAGTCCAAACATCAGAATGAACAATATCAAAGCATTTTTCATAAATGGTAGAAGATGTTTGAAACACAGTCTTACAATGCTTTCCTAGGATACAAGACTCACACTCATTATTCTTAAACATGACACCTGGTAACATTAAGCTCAAGGCTCTAACATGGGGATGTCCTAGCCTAGAATGCCACAATGCACCTTTACTAAAAGCAGAACTTAATAAACAACTAGAAGAAGAAATAGGGGCAGTGTCTTGCAACAAGTAGAGATCTCCTCTTGAGGTTCCTTGCCCAATGAGCTTACAGCTCTCAATATCCTGAAACTTGACATCATTAGGACTAAAGATGACATTACATTGAAGATCATTAGTGCATCTTTTGACAGATAAGAGATTTGAAGCGAACTCAGGCATGAACAAAGCTTTGGACTCCTTATTAAACAGATTCAACTTACCAATACCTCTAATAGGTATCCTATCACCATTAGCAATCATGACATGTCCTTGAGCCGGTTCAATCTCTTTAATCAATTAATGATCACTAATCATATGATGAGATGCACCCGAATCAACAATCAAAGGTTTCAAGATGGGTTTCCGAGCTATATGAGTACTATATGCTCCCATCTCACCATTCAATGCATGAACACTCCTAACAGATTCAGTTTCAGTTCGCAAATGATCAACCAATTCTAGCACCCTATCACCAATGCTAGCAGTTTTATATGCAGTAAAGGAGTAACCAAGGATGTTACCAGACTCTTTTAAGGCTTTGATCAGGGCATCAATGTCTGATCTCCTTATCATCTCATGCTCCATGCTCTTCCCGGCTGAATGGAGTGATGAAAGAGCCTTGCCTTCACTTTCACCCGCCTTGCTTGTGGAGCTAGAACCAGATGGACCCGCTTCACTTGCCTCAGCAGAAAGGTTTGCTCTTCCTTCACGCTCCTTGTTGAACTTTGCCGGCTTGAGATGAGGATGCAACACCCAACACTGACTCCTCTTGTGACCTTTGCGCTTGCAGTGATCACAATTGCCTCCAAATGACTTCTCCTGGTAACCAGCCTTGTTAGCTTGCATCTCTTCAGCTTTATGTGCCATGGTCATATCTCCTTTGCCACCAAAGAGACCCAAAGATCACTCTTCCTTCTGAAGCTGAGCACACACTTCCTCCATGGATGGTAAAGTTGGTGCTCTCAAGATGTGTTTGATCACATCTTTGTAAGCCGGATCAAGAGTAAGCAACAAACCAAACACTTGATCCTGCTCTTTCCTTTCCATCAGCACGTTCATGTCATTAGTGCTAGGCCTCAACGATTCAAGCTCAGACCACATGGACCTATACTTGCCTAGATGCTTGGTGAACTCCTCACCATCTTGCACAAGAGTGTTGATGCCTTTCTTCAGCTCAAACACACGGCTCAGATTAGTGACATTCCCAAATGTCTTTTGGAGAGTCTCCCACAGGTGCTTAGGGGTCTCGCAGTAGCTGTAAGCATCCAAGATAGGTAGCTCAGGTGACCCTTGCAACACGGACAACACCATCAGGTCTTCTTGAATCCACTTCTTATTATCAGCAACCGCAAGCTCCTTTCCACCCTCCTGACCTTCTCCATCCTTGACCACAGGTGTAGGACCATCATCCGTGATGTGACTCCACAACCCTAGCCTCCCAATAGCTGTCTTCACCAGCCTTGACCACAACAGGTAGTTTGTACCACCCTTGAGAGCAACCGGAACCGTAATCTTGCCCCCATCAATCTTGAAACCCTCCATGATGATGAAAAGCGACTAAAGAGCAGTGCTTTAAGCTTGAACTGTCTCAACAAACACTAAAGTGTGTAACTTTAAGTGACAAACCGTGAAGAACACTCCAAAGTTTGAATCTTTACTTTTCCCGCGAAGAACAACCACCAAGTTTGGATCTTGAATAAACCCGCGAAGAACACCAACTAAGGTTTGAAGCTTTAAGTAACACCACCCTGAAGAACACACCAGAGTTTGGATCTCTAAGAACCCCACCGTGAAGAACACTAAAAGCTTGAAACTTTATGAACCCGCAAAGAACAAGAACAAAGCTTGGATGATTTTGAATGAAAGAGAAAGAGAATAAGAGGAAATGAAGATGAATGAACACGAACTCAATACCAAAGCCAACCTGGCTCTGATACCATGATATTTTTAGTAGTATTGAGTAGATAAAGTGGATTGAGGTGAGTTTAATGATAAAGGTTTATGAAGAACATGAAGAACATTATGAACTAGAGAGAGAGAGTTGCAAATCGTGATACTGATTAATGAGACAGAGTTTACAATATAAAGGAGAAGCTAAGACAAGTATCTACTATTCTAAGCATGTGTAGTCAAAGGATAATGTTGCTTTAGTTTGAACTAAACCAATGAGAAGCTCCACATGCTTATGGGAAGAACCTTATCCATCCAGGCTGTTCCAGCTTGTCTTGCGCAGCTTCTTCCCTTCTCCAACGGTCTAATTCAACCATGTAAGCTTCCCACAGTGTAGTAACCTTAGCATAGTAACTCTGGTCGATTTACCAAGTTACCTCAGTAATATAAAAGTTACCACAGTAACTAAAAGTTACCACAGTAACTTTTATAATTACTTTCTCATCTCTTTGTCATCACATCTTCTTTTCATAAATACCCAAGTCTCTTCGCACTCTCACTCTCTATCTCTCATCATTTCAACACTTACTCCTAACTCCTATGAGAATTATTCAACTTCCTGGTTATTCTCCACTGATTAGTGGTTCCAAATAAATTTTCTTAGATCGTGGTTCATCCAAA
>NW_026616649.1:0-22979 GCF_000801105.2 Raphanus sativus | reverse complement strand
TTCCACTAAGACCCCACCATTTTGTTGCCTTTCCTCTTAACAATGATAGAATCTTGCTCTCTTTTATAAATATCTATCAATAATACTATATTTTTATCAATCAACTTGATTATACTAATCATACTCTGGTATTCAAGAATATGCAATTAGAGACGTTCTTCTACTTTATTTTCTTTTTCAAAATATCTAAATGATTAACTAATGGTTAATGGTTTACTCCATTTATAGAGTAATGCTTTTATTTTTTGTTCATTACTCCATTTCTCCATCCCCACTTCATATTTTACTCTATTTATAGAGTAAATGAAGTGGAAAATAGAGTAGTGAAAGCTTTACTCCATTTATGGAGTAAAGCTTTTATTTTTTGTTCACTACTCCATTTCTCACTCCATTTACTCTATAAATAGAGTAAAATATGGAGTTGGGACGGAGATGGTCTTAAGAACCTGAATTTTACTGAGCCCATAATCAAGTTTTGTGATGGCCGTGGACAATACTAATATAATAATATTGATGTTATAAACCATAGTATGGTTTGTGTGGATTGCCTATAACCAAGACCAAGGAGATTTACATCCGACCCGTCTATTCGATCCGTCTACATTCCGCCCGAGACTTGTCAAGATGAAGACCCATTCAACCGAAGCATTTATGAGCTTTGACCAAGTCTTGATATTGTATTGAATGTAGTCAAATTGTATTCATTGTGTAGATTCTCCATTGATGTAAAACCTTATCTGACAACCACTATATATAAGTGGCAAGAGCTAATGAGAAAGACACAACTTTCACAACAACACTTCTCTCATATTATAACACGTTATCAGCACGAGAAAGCTCTCCACCGGAGTTCTTCTTCTCCGGCCAGCTCCTCCGGCGCTCAGCCTTGCTCCGCCGGCAATTCAAGTTTTCCGGTCAGCTCTCAAGATCTTGCTCAAGGTGATCCATTCAGATTCCTGGTTAAGAAGAGGTAAACTAATCAAAACTTTAATCAAAATCTAAAATATAAGAACATATCTAAGAACATGTTCATAAGAACACTATATGTTCATATCTTGGATCTATATGAATCTTATAAAACTTATTAAAATCTGTTGTTCTAAAATTATTATCTAAATATTAATCTTAAATCAAAGGTTCTAAAAGTATATTAATTCTAAAAATTATCTTGAATCTCTAAAATCAGTAAAACTTATTAAAGAACATAAAGATCTATATGAATCTTGATTATAAGAACTTTTGAAATCTTATAAAAGTTTTGTGAAATCCTAAATCCCCTTCCTGGTTTGCAAGCCATTAATAGGCTCTACCTTTCTCCTATATGATCCGGCCTTAAATCCGGATTTGTCTAAAGGATTGAAACCAATAATCAAACCATTGTTTATTCGCATCACCAGCTGTTCCAGCAGGTTGTATAAGTCGTTTATCAATACCATCAAAAACCCAAAGATCAAAACCTTGAATCCCTTGCTGTGCCATTTTCGGCCAGCCTCCCTGAAAAAAAAAATTTAATTCAGTCAACCAAAATAAAATAAATATTAAAAACCAATTGATTGCATATCTTTGACTGTTTTTATTTTCTTTGTAACTGATATGATTTTATAAATGCAATTTCGATTTTTATAAATGCATTTTCGATTTTATTTGACTAGGCATTTAAATTTTATAACCTATAGTCCTGTTTTGCATTAATATGACATAAGATGAAATAAATTATAGGTTGATATCATTTGATCTTATTATTGTTTGTCATCTTTTATTTAAATTCTGATCAGTCTTGATATAAGTTCATTATAGATGTTCATGACTATATAATATGTTCATTATATATTACTATGCACCACAAATTTGAGTATGTTCATGAGGGGGAGTGAGGACATTACCCATGATACATGACCATACTAAAATTTGTGAAACATGGTCCACAATCTTGAAAATGATTTTGTGATGATTGAATTATATTCTAGATCATTTTTGCATAACATCTATTATTCTGAAACATCCATATTGAATTGAACTTGGTTTAGAAATTTTATTAGATCATGCTCATATTCTGAACTGACCATTTTCATTCACTTATCATATTGTCTTATTGAAATTGATTATTCATTCATATGGTAGATAATTCTGATCATGATACCTTGAATTAAATCCTGAAAATTATAATCATTTCTTGTCATGTTTATATGCTGCATTTTTATATGCTGTTTGACAATGATTGCTTTATATAAATCATCCATAATACATATAAATCTTTCAGAAATATAAAAAGAATATATATTAAAGCCATGATCAAAATCTCCATTCATAAATCTGAACATGGATTGATCATATTATTATGAATCCTCATTCCTTATGGATTATTTGATTCAGATGTCGAAAATCAACAACCTTGAGTTTGCTGCCCTCAATCTCTCCGGAGATAATTACCTCCAATGGGCACTTGATACCAAAATTCTCTTGAGGTCTAAAAATCTTGGTGATACTATCACTGAAGACACTGAACCATCGGTTAAGAATAAATACCAGGCCATTGTGATCATTCGCCATCATCTGGCTGAAGGTCTTAAAGACCAGTACCTCACTATTGAGGATCCTCTGGAACTTTGGACAGAGTTGAAAAACAGATATGATCATCAGAAAACTGTGATCCTGCCAAAGGCCCTATATGATTGGAGGAACCTAAGAATCCAAGACTATAAGTCTGTGGAAGAGTACAACTCGGTTATGTTCAAGATAGCCTCCAAGTTGAAATTGTGTGGGGAGACCGTCACTGATGCTGATATGCTGGAGAAAACATTTTCCACATTCCACACCAACAATATGTTGCTTCAGCAACAGTACCGAGAAAAGGGTTTCTCCACTTATGCTGCCTTAATCTCTTGTTTGTTGCTTGATGAACAGAACAATGAGTTACTCATGATGAACAGTGAGCTAAGGCCACCTGGTACTAAAGCATTGCCTGAGGCACATGCGGCCATAGAGCCAAAAGATGAGACTCCAAGAGAGTCATACGGCGGTCGCATGAGAGGCCGTGGAAGATGGCAAGGAAGTAACCGTGGGTTTCAACCACGAGGTCGTGGGTTTCAGCCACGAGGACGTGGATTCTAACCACGAGATCATCTTGGTCGCAGCCGAGGCCGAGGCTATAGCCGAGGTCATCATGCTAGCCGTGGGTATAAGTCCGACTTCAAAACCCATGGCTCGACCAAAACTCCTTGCTATCGTTGTGGGATGACCAATCTTTGGGCTAACCGATGCAGAACTCCCCAACATCTTGTTAAACTCTACAAGGAGAGCATAAAGGGAAAAGACCCTGTGGCAAATTGGGTCCATCATGATGATGAGAATGATCTAGACCATGAGAATGATCAAGCCGATTATGAGACTTCGGATCTCCTTAAAAGTGGCTGAATATGAAGATTTCGACATCAAGTTGCTTTTGTCTTTGCACTTTGCATTTTTGCTTTGGCTTTATGTCTTTGTTCCCTATGTTCTATGACTTTGGTAATTCTATCTATGAAATAAAATTTTTATTTTTATATATATATGCCTTATATAAGTTAAACTTATTAAGAACAACAAAGACAAAACCATTAAGACACCATTTCTCCCAAATAATATCTATGGTGCTGACTCTTGTCTATTTTTCAGAAATGAAAGAAGACAAAGACCTGCTAGTAATAGATAGTGGATCAAGTCACACTATATTAAAAGATAAAGGATATTTTGCTAACCTTATTTTAAAGAGTGCCAATATCAAAACTATAGCAGGCACAGCCAGCCTTATTAAAGGCCATGGCTTGGCTAACTTAATAATGCCTAATGGCACGCATCTAGAAATTTCTAATGCATTATATTCTCCTAAATCAAAGAGAAATTTATTAAGTTTCAAAGACATTCGAATGAATGATCTACATGTTGAAACTAGGGGCAAGGGAAAGAAAGAATTCCTTTTGATTTATAAGAATGCCCAAGGCCATAAAGAAGTCCTAGAGACTATCCCTGCTATATCTATGGACCTCTATTGTGCCGATATAAAAGTGCTTGAGACAAATGCCACAATGAATGATGAGTTCAAACAATGGCATGAAAGGCTTGGCCATCCTGGTTCGACAATGATGCGCAAAATAATTTTGAACTCAACTGGCCATTCCTTGAAAGAAAGGAATATTATCCCTAAGAGCCTTACATGTATTCCATGCTCACAAGGGAAATTAATAATAAGGCCATCACCGGTAAAGGAGGTTAAAGAAACATTGAACTTTCTGGAAAGGATACAAGATGATATATGTGGACCAATTCACCCACTTTGTGGGACATTTCTATATTTCATGGTCCTGATTGACGCATCGACCAGATGGTCGCATGTTTGTCTATTATCATCTAGAAACTTGGCACTTGCAAGATTATTGGCCCAGATCATAAGACTGAGAGCCCACTTTCCAGATTTTCCACTAAAGACTATACATCTTGACAATGCAAGTGAATTCAGTTCCCGAGCTTTTAATGATTACTGTATGTCCATGGGGGTAAGTGTGGAACACTCCGTGGCACATGTACATACACAGAACGGATTGGCCGAATCCTTCATTAAAAGAATCCAGTTGATTGCTCGACCATTACTCATGAGGTCGAAGCTACCAGTATCAGCTTGGGGACATGCAGTTTTACATGCTGCTGAATTGATACGAATAAGGCCATCCAGTGAACATAAATATTCTCCATCCCAATTACTCTCGGGTCATGAGCCAGACGTGTCCCATATTAAAACATTTGGATGTTCTGTGTATGTTCATATTGCACCACCACAGAGAACAAAAATGGGACCTCAAAGGAGGATGGGAATATATGTTGGTTTTGATTCTACAACCATTATTAAATATCTTGAGCCTACTACTGGAGATTTATTTAAGGCCGGATATGCTGATTGTCATTTTGATGAATCAGAGTACCCAACATTAGGGGTAGAAAATAACAAGCTGGGCAAAGAGATAATATGGAATCAAACATCCTTATCATGGCAAGATCCTCGGACTCAATCATGTGATTTAGAGGTCCAGAAAATAATTCATATGCAAAAGCTAGCTAATCAATTGCCTGATTCCTTTGCTGACCCGAAAAGAGTGACTAAGTCCTATATACCAGCTTGTAATACACCAATAAGTATTGATGTCCAAGATGGACACAATCAAGTGGCTACTGAGTCTAAGGCACGCCTCAAGCGTGGTAGACCAATTGGTTCCAAAGATAAAAGACCTCGGAAAACAAAGAAAGGTGCAAAAGAAACCGAGGTCATAGATTGTCCAGACAAGGCCGAAATGGCTATGCCGTCAGTATCAACACTTGGGGTTCGGGACACCGGGCCTCATGGTACTGAAGGCATTGATAATGATGAGATCTCGATTAATTACTTAATGTCTGGGACAAAATGGAACCGAAAAGATGTCGACATCGATGATATATTTGCATATAATGTAGCCCTTGAAATGATGGACTTAAATGAGGATCATGAACCCACGTCTATACTAGAGTGCACTCAAAGATCAGATTGGCTAAAATGGAAAGAAGCCATAAACGTGGAGTTAGAATCATTTAAGAAAAGGAATGTCTTTGGATCGATTATCCGGACACCTTGTGATGTCAAACCAGTGGGATATAAGTGGGTATTTGTGAGGAAGAGAAATGAACATGGTGAAATTGTAAGATACAAAGCACGGCTTGTTGCACAAGGATTCTCACAAATACCAGGCATCGATTATGAGGAGACATACTCCCCTGTGGTGGATGCAACTACATTTCGATTTTTAATAAGTCTGGCCATCAAAGAAAATTTGGATATGCGGTTAATGGATGTTGTAACCGCATACCTTTATGGTCCACTGGATAATGAAATATATATGAGATTACCAGAGGGTATTGAGCTTAAAGCTAACAAAGGTTCTCGAGAAGAACACTGCATAAGGCTGAACAAATCCTTATATGGACTTAAGCAAAGTGGTCGAATGTGGTACAATCGCTTGAGCGAGTACCTTGCCAAAGAAGGCTATAAGAACGACCCTATCAGTCCATGTATCTTTATAAAGAAGTTTGCAAACAATGGATTTGTTATCATAGCAGTGTATGTTGATGATTTGAACATCATTGGAACCTCTGGGGAAATCGCCCAAACAGTTGAATGTCTCAAGAAAGAGTTTGAAATGAAAGACCTAGGTAAAACTAAAGTCTGTTTGGGATTACAACTTGAGTACATAAAAGGAGGAATCCTTGTGCATCAAAAGGCATATACAGAAAGAGTACTCAAGAGATTTAATATGGACCAGGCTCACCCATTGAGCAGCCCAATGGTTGTGAGGTCCCTTGGAGTGGACACTGACCCATTCGGTCCTAAGAAGGACGATGAGGACGTCCTGGGTCCTAAAGTGCCTTACCTCAGTGCCATAGGAGCGTTAATGTATTTGGCTAGCCACACTAGACCAGATATATGTTTTGCCGTCAACCTCCTAGCTCGTTTTAGTTCATGTCCGACCCAAAGGCACTGGAACGGAATTAAACATATCTTACGTTACCTTCAAGGAACTAAGGATTTGGGTTTATTTTATACAAATGAAACCAAAGATGGTTTAGTAGGCTTTGCTGATGCAGACTACTTATCTGATCCACACCGTGCTCGGTCCCAAACCGGCTATGTGTTCACTCATGGTGGTACTGCAATATCATGGCGTTCCATGAAACAAACTATAGCAGCCACTTCACCTAATCACTCAGAAATCTTAGCCATGCATGAGGCAAGTCGTGAGTGTGTATGGTTGAGGTCCATGACCCAACACATCCGATCAGATAGTGGTATGGTCGAGGACAATGGTCCGACCATCATATATGAGGACAATGCAGCCTGCATTGCTCAACTCAAAGATGGGTATATCAAAGGTGACCGGACCAAACATATTTTACCCAAGTTCTTCTTCACCCATGAGTTGCAGAAATCCAAGGAGGTCAATGTCGTCCAAATCCGGTCTAGTGAGAACTCAGCCGACCTCTTCACCAAGTCACTTCCCACCAGCACATTCAAGAAGCTCACGAAGCAGATTAGCTTGCGTAGACTCAAGGACCTTCAGTGATGTCTAAATCAGGGGGAGTAATGTGTGTTGTACTCTTTTTCCTTAACTATGGTTTTGTCCCAATGGGTTTTCCTAGTAAGGTTTTAATGAGGCAACGTTAGCACATTACAAGCCCGATATGGTTATGGCATCCAAGGGGGAGTGTTATAAACCATAGTATGGTTTGTGTGGATTGCCTATAACCAAGACCAAGGAGATTTACATCCGACCCGTCTATTCGATCCGTCTACATTCCGTCTGAGACTTGTCAAGATGAAGACCCATTCAACCGAAGCATTTATGAGCTTTGACCAAGTCTTGATATTGTATTGAATGTAGTCAAAGTGTATTCATTGTGTAGATTCTCCATTGATGTAAAACCTTATGTGACAACCACTATATATAAGTGGCAAGAGCTAATGAGAAAGACACAACTTTCACAGCAACACTTCTCTCATATTATAACAATTGATATGCATATTTGATATCACCATTATTCTGAATATGTGAAATGTATGGGAAAAATCAAGTTGAAGGATCCGACGAAGTTGTAACTTGCGAAGGAATGGGCAAAAGGAACCAAGTTGACAGAAAATGCACGCAAACCTATGTAATTGCTGAAAAGAACCCTTTACATTAATCTAATATATAATCTTAATTTATCACTTATGCATAACTATATATCTGTAAACTAATTGTAAAGTAGATTTGCCTACCTTAGAAGCACACAAATATTCCAATTGCTTCCATCGCACTCCATTGTTATCCTCACAGTCTATTGGATTAGTTTTGTATACACATTGATACTTTAATCATGATCTTCCTATGTAGACTATAGTAAACAATCACTATCAGGCCATTATTCTACACAAAAAAAAAATACTATGCATAACATGAGATCAATTTATAATCCTTAAAGGATAAAACATAAACCATAAACCATATCCAAGCCAATAAATCTTGAATTGTCAATAAACCTAAAGTCTAAAATTTAGTTGGAAGAGAAGACTTAAAGACAGTCCAATAAAAGAGACACACGCCCCATAAGACTGGGGCCAGTGTGAGAAATAAAGCCAAGTGTAAGGAACACAAAGAACCAAACACACTTTACTCTTTCCCCATGTCTCTCTCTTTCAAATGACGTAAAAGCAAAGCACAGACTTTGCTTCCCCAGAAGAATTACCAATCCAAGAAACGCTAATGATTCCTCCAATCCATTAAACAATTCATCTCCCTAAACCCCATTCTCTCCTTGATTCTCTCTGACTGCACCTGCTTATACCATATATACTATTTTATATGGTAAGAAGAAGAAGAGGAGAAGAAAAACAGAGCAAACCTGGGAAAGTCAGGGGAGAATCTGCTGGAGGGTTTGTTGGATTGCATCTATGACATCTCTGCAGCTCTGGCTTTCTCTAGGATGACTGATTCAGCTTACAGAGTAGACACCACCTCCAGGCTCGCCCAATGGCGTATCCACAACCTCTCTTCTTCCACTTACCGCAAGTCCGATCCTTTCAAGATGGGTCTTTGGAACTGGTACTCTCTCTCTCCTTTCTTTTTATTTCACCTGACCAATAAATGATCCGACATGATGATGATGATGAATGGAAAAAAAGTGGACACACCTTTTTTTGTAGTAGTTGATGATAATAATCAAATTGATATTGACACTAATGGTGGGTTTGTTGATTTAAAGGCATTTGTCTGTAGAGAAAAGCAAGATGCTATTAAATGTTAAGTTGTATCCAGAAGTATCCAACCTCTCCAGAGAAAACCCACCTGTTGCTTCCTTTGTTCTTCGTGTTGTCTCTTCTTCTGGTGAGAGGAAAGCTTTTTCTCATCCAGGTAAGAGACAAGAACATCTTGCTTTGTTTCTGTTACAATCACAAAATAATCAGAATTAAAAAAAAGTACTGTTTACTCGAATGCAGAAGTAATAGATAAGAAGATCAAGACTAACGAAGATTTCCTCTGGACCATTGAAGTTCCCTTAACTGGAAAAATCATCATCGACGTCGAGTTTCTTGACCTCAAAGTTCTGTCTCAAGATGTAAGTTTGTGTCTCTCATCACTTTTTTACTTACAAATTTGACAGAACCTTTGTTTCTTTCTTCTTGAAATTGATATTTACCTGATGACTTGGCAGAGTGGAGAGTTCTACTCGATTTGGGCAGACGGTTCAACGCAGAACCAATCAGAAGTTACAGCGGTGACATCCCTAGGACGTATGTTGACAGAAAGCATCTACACAGACGTAACGATCAATGCCTCTGGTGGAAGCATCGGAGCACACCGAGCTGTTCTAGCAGCCCGTTCAACTGTTTTCCGCAGCATGTTTCTACATGACCTGAAAGAGAAAGAACTGTCAGCCGTAAACATACCGGACATGCCTCTCGATGCTTGCCGAGCGTTCCTCGGTTACATCTACGGAAACATCCAGAGCGAAGAGTTTCTAACGCACAGGTTGGCGCTTCTCCAAGCAGCTGATAAGTATGACATTGCTGATCTGAAAGACGCGTGCCACCTGAGTCTTGTGGAGGAT
Source organism: Raphanus sativus (assembly GCF_000801105.2). Lineage (NCBI taxonomy): Eukaryota > Viridiplantae > Streptophyta > Magnoliopsida > Brassicales > Brassicaceae > Raphanus > Raphanus sativus. The sequence continues at coordinate 13,334 of NW_026616649.1, read as the reverse complement.
ATAGACGCGAAGAATGTGCTTGAGAGGCTGCAGAACGCTTATCTCTACCAGTTGCCTGAACTGAAGGCAAGCTGCATGAGGTATCTTGTGAAGTTTGGGAAGATATTTGAGATCCGCGAGGAGTTCAATATATTCATGCAGTGCGCAGACAGAGATTTGATATCTGAAGTCTTCCACGAAGTCCTCAGTACATGGAAAGGGTTTTAGAATGTGGTATTTGTTATTACAAGAACATTTATTTATGGACTCTGTTTGCTTTTTGGGTGCAGAAGGATTTGTTGGTCTTTTATGTACAGATTACAAAGTATGGGATTGGATTGTTGGTGGTGGGGGGTTTTAACTCAAAACCTCCAACAAATATTTGTCCTTGCAAAAAGGTTAAAAAAACAGCAACAATGTAAATTCATGATTTGATTGAATGCAAAACTTCAAGTTTGAATCGTTGACCTATAAAAACTACTACTGTATATTACTTTTTTTTTTATCAGATTTGAAATCATGTTGCAGCTTGATTCTGAGTAGGAATTGTAGGAGATATGAGGCAAAGAGATACTATTAATATGAAAGGCTTATTCTAAACTTAGGCCAAGTTAAAGAGCTAATAAGCAAATCCTTGACCTACTAACTATCTGTTATAAGTTTTATGCCCTTTTCTAGTAAATTTTTTAAATCATGTTGCAGCAATTACTACAAGTTGGTTCATGATTCTGAGTAGCAAGTGCAGGGGATATGATACTACTAGTATAGTATTTGATGAAAGGCTTATTCTAAAAATAGGCCAAGCTAAAGCAAATCTCTCATATATATATACGGTAGGAACATTTCATCATAGGAGCAAATCTACAGGAATTAATCCTCAGTTAATTTCACAGAACCAAGCAAATTCATGGAGTTTATCTGTCAATCAAGTCCTATATAAGTGATCCTAGATGTAGTAGTAGTGGTCGGCAAAATCAGAGACATATCAAAGAGTAAACAAAAAAAACTTCCTCCTATGAGATGTCAAAATTTTAACATTATATGCGTAGATTAACAGTAGTTTCAGAGGGGGTCTTCAAAATTAAAATTGAAATGGATGAAGAAAGAAAGAAAGCACGTGAGAATCAGACCAAGAAAATAATCGACACGCAAAACGAGTTCGAGCAGCAAAGACTTACATTATTGATAACTATCACCAGAATCGGCCTTCTTCCTCTTCCAATTCGAATCTGTGAGGGAATCTCCCTTGTTCGTTCCATAAAAGATGCGGCCAAAGAATAAAATAATCGACACGCAAAACAGTTCAAGTATTCCATAGAAGGCTTTAACCAAAATTTTCGAAATTTCATAACGTCATTCGCTACTAATGGGCCTCTTGGCTCAATAACAAGATTCATGGGCTTAGTTTTTTTATATAATATTCAAACTTGGCGACTTCATATAGTTGTTTATCTCTGATTTGTTTCTTATGTGAACAGAGTCGTTACATTCCTTCTTTTGCTGTTTGCTTATGTCTGATTTGTTTTATATAGGTTTTGTTGAAGTTTAACAAGTCGATATGCCAGAGGCTACTGAGTCTTCAACTGAACCTAAGGCTTAATCAAGCCCATTAAAGACAGACTCATGAGATGTCTGATGGCAAGGTTCAGTTCAGAGGAAAAATATCCGTCCCACCTTACCGCTAATCTGGTTAGATATGGTTTTGATATGAAAATTTTGCATTAAGAAACCATATTATCATATAAAACTTTGTTGTACTTATTTCCGCTTTTTAATTTCTGTTGTTTATTTTCTTTCTTCATCTCTTTCCCCTTTGTAATAAGTTGTTCAACAACATCAGTGTATCTCTTTTCAGTACTTGTGCTCTCTAATTCCCAAAGCTTCATTTCACTTCTCAGCATGATTGGCGTTGAGTTTCGAGGACTGCTCAGCGACATTATGTGTTGTTTATGTGTTATTGTTGCTCCTATCCTATGGTGTTATATCTCATTGCTCTGTTTTGCTATGGTAGCAGCAGATGTTTTAGCCAGTTTGGCTTTGTTATTGCCTAATGTAAACAATCTCTCCAGCTATGGAGGCTAATGATTTATAAAATTGTTGTTTGATCAAAAAAAAAAATTCTGTTGTTTATTTTCTTTCTTCCTCTGTTTCCCCTTTGTAATAAGTTGTTCAACAACATCAGTGTATCTCTTTTCAGAAAATGGTAAGCGTAACATTTTACCAAAAAAACAGTTAGTTGTACTTGTCATCAATCTACAACAACAATATTATTGTTAAAAGTTCTCTAAGAAAATATTGTATTCATCTTGCATGCTGCAGCACAATACACTAGTGAAAGTACTAGTCTCAGAGAGAATCAATACATAAACATTTGTACCCTTTTAACACTAGACTCTGCCCTTTTTATATTTAAAAAGAAGAAACACAGTTCACTGGACTGTTAACAATTCTGTGTACTCTTTAACCTTTAGTGTCAAAAAGTACAAGTGTTTATAGCTTCCTATAGATGATGTCATGAAACTAAGAATTCGTATCAGGAATGAACTTTGTGTATGTATATAGCAGCTTGTAGATAGCTTTAAAAAAAGTTCACTTATAGATTCTAGCTTTTAGGTTTCTTCATTTGCAAGTAATACACCAAATTCCTTATCACCTGCCTCATCTAGTAGTCACATGTCTCCTTCCTCATTCCTGAATCCTTTATTTTCATTACATCATCTCTAGGAAGCACATAGAAAAGTTCCCTGTGCTCTACATACATATCTATAGAGGAGTTTATGATCTCACAAACAGACTGTTGCAAAGAAAGATAATCTTTATTAGGCATGTCTTGTCTTATATTATGCAAATCAATGATGACAGAAACAAAAAAAAAACACTTTTAACATATCATATAATATAAAACCAACATTTGAACTGTCCTTTTAATTATGAATCAGAGGTAGAAAAAACTCTCATATATTCATCAAGGACATGAGAGTTGTTTTTTTTTTTTTTTTTTGCTAAAATTTGGGGCAAAGGATATGAGAGTTTCACTGTGATCGATCAACATCACTTCAACGGTTGATTTGTCTTTACTAAACCAGTGGTCCGGTACACCTTTGATATCGATCTTTCTCATATGGTTGCTTTGCAGATCATAACAGAGAATTTGAAAGGGAGAAACCAAATCTGTCGGTATCAAGAAAACCTTGCCACTTCGACTTGTACCTCTGACAACGAATTCAACGTTTGTGACAAAATCTAGCTGACAAGGCTTCAAGACCAGTCTCTTACTCGACCATTTTTTGTTTGCGGCATCTTCCAATGCCCATAAATCAAGCATACCCTTGTCTCTAAGATTGGTCTGGTCAACAACAGTTGCTTTGCCACTATACTCTACAAGACACACATTCTTCATCTTTGGAGGAGGAGGCAGGTCCTCCGCAAGAGGTACTTGGATCATCTTGAACTTATGGGATCTAATACGGAAACTCACAAGCATACACTCATCAGCAGCAGTCCAACCCAAGTAATATATAACCCCGTCGATACACACGCCTCCTCTGGCCGCAGTATGAGGAATAAAGTCCCGAGGAGGAAGTGGATTCGCCTTTCCCCAGGAACCTTCTCCTCGTCTTCCAGGTTTGAGGACAAAGACCCGATGACGGGACCTTACCTCTTGCGTATCGGTCAAAAGGACACCAACTGCTTTTTACCGATTTGTAACAGGGTCGTGTCCGAAATAGTAGGAGATGGTGCCAATGGTACTGGATTTGAAGGCAGGAGGTAAAGTGACAAGCTGTCTGATGGCAGGGTTAAAGATAAGCGGCGTTTTCCATAGGTTGTCGTAGCACATGATCAAGCCGCGTAGATTTTGGCAGATGTAGCCGCCTCTCATCCGTGGGATGGTGAGGTCAACTACAAAGGAAGAAGAAGAGGGAGTATCACTGTTAGCGTCTGGAACCAATGATAGCGTTACAGAGCTATGTTGGTCATTGACATCCTGCAAACACATGAAAAGATGAGGGCATTGTCGGGTTGGGACAGTGAGGAAACTGTCTCATGGTGAACTGATGAGGGATGACCAAAGCTTTGAGACGCACTTGAACCTCATCAGTGATTTAGCAGGCAGTCTCGTAAGGATCTCCTCCGTGACCACATGCATAGGAATAGGCATCTCTGACAAAAGCTTTGAGAAACTCATCAATGGTTTAGCAGGTAGTCTCGTAAGGACCTCCTCCGTCACCACATGCATAGGGATATGCATCTCCATCTCTGGTGAAAGTGCAAGTGGATACCAATGAAATGACTCTTGAATCTTTCTCAATAGAAATTTCCTTTATTTAAGAATCCTTTAGACAATCTATCTAGATCTGTCTAATTCGATTTACTCAACGTCACAGATCGACTTGAGACGAACCAATTCTTAAACTACCCAAGCTCTAAAGGCTGACAAACTTCACCTTTAAGCTATACTCAGATCGCAGTCAAGAACACACTCTTGCTCGTCTATCTTAATTCCCAAAAGCGTAACATAGACCCCCTGCTAGTTACATTCTTATATACTCTGTTACACAAGATCTTCTTGTTCCTAGTATCTTGTTAATGTGATCTTCGTGACTGCTTTGTGCCAAAGCATCACTCATCCAATCAGCGGTAGCCACCTCATCGTTCAGTAACAACTCGAACCGGTATGTGGCACATCAAACCGTCTGGGTAAACCATCCTCTGTTTTTCATTGAACCAGCTCTAATTCCAGAGCTAACATTCTCCCCCTTTTTATCTGAATGTAGCAACCTCTGCAACCTGCAATCACAAACCAAGCAAACATAGACTAATGTTCAAAGTACCAGGTTAGTGTACACAAAACCAGTGACCTTAGAATCCTTCGAAGCATAAAACCATGATACTTCCATAGATGGTCTGATTATTACATCCGAAGAAACACAAAAGCCATCAAAGATGAAAATGAGGCTAGTTCGACATCCTAAGAACACAGAAACACAGCAGCGGAAACATAACAACAACTTGAAAAGCTAGCTACGCTTGTTTCAACTTCAGGCACCACGGGTACTAGTACCATCTCCTTCATATTCTCCCCCTGCAGAGATGCACAAGCAGATAAAAACATTAGTGTCAAGTACACAAGTTCAAGAAAGAAAAACGTTACTCCCCTAGAAGATCCTTACTCCTCAGACGCATGCGAAGGGCCTTGAGATCTGTAATGAGCTCCTCGATGTCTTCCTCGAGATTTGGAGCACGAGAGACACTTCCTGAACCTAATCCGGCTTTGATGTCCTTGACGACATGTTTCTGAAACCCCGTCTCATCTACATCCTGTTTGTCAGGTGGTATGTTACGCTGGTACAGTAGAACTTGCTGGATGAGGTTTGGAAAGATGATCCGACGCTTCTTGTCAGCCTCAGTGTTATCAGCCATCGACACGACTTGGTCATAGACCAGCTTCCCAAAGTCAAACCCGCGACTGACATACATCATGTAGAGAAAGCGCAGACGCTCAGAGTTCATAGCAGTGTAGCTTGTGGTTGGGATCCAGTTAGAGCACACCGGTTTGTACAGGACCTGATTCGTGGCAGTTAACCACTTCGAGCTCATGTCTTCTCTGCGCTTGACGCGTCCCTGAGTGAGAAACACACACACACGATCAATATTTTCTTCACGCCAGCTCGGGTCCTCTTCAAACCCAGGAATGCAAAACATGGCATTGAGCAAACTTGGAGAAAAGACCACCATGGACCCTCGAACATATACTGCTACCCCATCATCTCGCGGCTCAGCATCAGGCAGGTTTGCTATGAACTCCCGAACTACTGTGGGCTGAAAAGCCATACTGTCAAAGACCGTGTAGATGAGTCCTGCTTCAGCAACTACAAGACGCACATCGGCTAGGTTTTCATCTGTGACATCCAAACTCTGTTGAGGAAGGAATTTTCGGAGTAACAGAGCCTCGAATCGCTGAGCAGCTGCAGTAGTGATGAATCGTGCAGAGATCGGACGTATCGAAGACTGGATGAGAGCAGGGGTTTCTTGAGCTCTAGCTAGGAAGGTAGCTCGACTGGCTTCGTACCTTTCATTGAGTGGAATCAACTCAATCTCTTCAAAAGTCTCTTGAGCTACCTCAGCTGGATCTTGATCCTCTTCCTGATCGATTATCTCCGTTTCGGTTTCAGATGGTTCAGAGACTTGATCAGATTCGTTACCTTCAGAGAGAGACTCAATCTCCGGCACTGTTGCTTGAGAGCGAGATCTTGATTGAGAATTGCGACGGGGACGCTTTCGAGAGTTCTTGCGAGAGACGCGGCTGTTGCTAGGCGGCGTTGACACTGGCGGAGACGACGAGTTGACACTGTCATCACGCGGAGGATTGAGACGGAGGCTTCGTCGGTTTTGCATGGTGGCGTTGTGAGGAGAAGAGAGTGACTTCGATGATGTCAAAGTGTGGCATAAAGAATGAAACCCTACATCACTTGACAAACATATTAAGAAGCCCAATAGTGCTAGCCCATTAGTTCTCAAGGGAAAACATCAACTATACTCATTAGTTCACAATGAAATCGAGAAGCCCAAGACCTGTTTCAAATAATTAGAACCCAAACACTCATAAGCAGGACACATTCGTTTTAAAGAATAAGAGTGGGAAAACTTGTACTTTCAAGAACTTGTCTCCAACCAAGAGTTACTTTGTCTGTGATTTCAGCAGAGATATATGAATATTTACAGAGGTATGACCAAGGAGAGTAGGTATGACTAGCCTAGGAAGATTAAGTCAAAGTCTCATCACAAATTAACGAATGAAAATCAATGTATCAACCCTAATTTGTAGTTGTTTCTCAGCCGAGTAGCTGTCACAAACTAGATTACTGGAAGTGAACCTCTAAGCTATCTCTTTCATCAACTTAGTTCCCTGTTAATGACTTGCAATATTGACTTCACCTCTTCCTCTACGGTGCACTTGAGTTTTTTTTTTTTTTAATTTCTTTCATCATCAGACTCATGATCTCATCAATTCAAAGAGCGCCACCAGATACAAAGTGTTGCTGCACCCTGATCCACGACGAGTGACTTGATGAGAGTGAGTCTGCCTAATCGGAACAGTGATCATCACAGGCTACAAAGTGTTGTAGCACCCTGTCCCACAATGAGTGTTCGTCACTTCAGGCCTTTAGTGGTATTACACAACTTTTTCTGCAATTAACACAATACTCTGTTCTTATTGGTTTCTAAGCCCATCCAGACAGTGATCGATGCTCAGAATGAGAATGGGGTGACATCCTAATCCAAGACGAGTGTCCTTCATATTGGGAGCAAGTTACTAAGATGACTCAGGGAAAAATTAAGGGTTCACTACAATAATTTGTTGATACAAGTTTTTGGATGGTGTGACTCAACATGAGACTTGTTCTACCTAAGCTTATCTACTCCCTTGGTCAGTTTCACATTCAAGCTGAGAGATCAACAATTCCCAACGCCTTCCGGAGTCCCAGAAAGGTGTTGAAATCGAGAGGCTTAGTAAAGATATCAGCCAGTTGGTTTTCAGTGGAGACATGTTCAATGACTATCAGTTTCAATTCCACTAATTCTCTAACAAAGTGGTGTCTAAGATCTATGTGCTTAGTACGAGAGTGTTGAACTGGGTTCTTTGTCAGATTAATGGCACTCATGTTATCACAGTGAACTAGCATAGATTCAGTATGGTACCCGTAATCGACAAGCATTTGTCTCATCCAAAGTAGCTGGGTGCAGCAACTTCCAAGGGCTATGTACTCGGCTTCAGCTGTGGATAGTGAGACACAATTCTGTTTCTTGCTATGCCAAGACACCATGTTGTTCCCCAAGAAGAAACACCCACCAGAGGTACTCCTCCTATCATCAACACATCCTGGCCAGTCCGCATCACAATATCCTGCAAGATTAATGTTAGTCTCAAAGGTATAATGTAAGCCAAAGTCAAGAGTGCCCTTCACATATTTGATCACCCGTTTGAGAGCATTCATGTGTGATTCTCTCGGTGAAGCTTGATATCTTGCACAAATACCTACACTGAGGCATAAGTCTGGGCGACTAGCTGTTAGATAGAGCAAACTCCCGATCATGGCTCTATACAGCTTCTCATCTACCTTGCGTCCTTCCTCATCTCGTGTCAGCTTGACAGTTGTGCTCATAGGGGTCCTTGCAGTCTTGCTGGTTTGCATGCCAAAGTGTTTTATCAGATTCTTGGCATAGGTGCTCTGAGTCACAAAGATTCCATCCTCCATTTGTTTTATTTGGAGTCCGAGAAAGTAGCTGAGCTCACCTACCATGCTCATCTCAAACTCCTTAGTCATTGTTTTCACAAATTCATCAACTAAGCGTTTGGATGTGCTTCCAAATATTATGTCATCAACATATACTTGGATCACAAGCAAATGGGAGTCAATCTCTTGTATGAATAAGGTTTTGTCAACTCCACCCCTTTGAAAACCTGATACCATCAGAAATTGAGTCAGCCGCTCATACCATGCTCGTGGGGCTTGTTTCAATCCATACAAAGCTTTTCGAAGCTTGTATACATGATCTGGAAAGTGAGGGTCTTCAAACCCTTTTGGTTGAGCTACATATACTTCCTCTTGCAGGAGACCATTAAGAAATGCACTCTTAACATCCATTTGATACAGCTTGATTCTGAGTTTGCAAGCTATTCCAAACAGGAGTCGGATTGATTCCAAGCGTGCAACTGGTGCAAATGTCTCATCGTAGTCTATTCCTTCTATTTGAGCATACCCTTGAGCAACCAGTCTTGACTTGTTCCGGAATACATTCCCGTTCTCATCTGTTTTATTCTTATGTAACCACTTAGTACCGATCACATTTGCATCACTTGGTCTTGGAACCAGATCCCACACTTGCAGTCTTGTGAATTGCTCCAATTCTTCGTGCATTGAGGCTGTCCAGAATTCATCTTCCAATGCTTCTTGGAGAGTCTTGGGTTCAAACTGAGAGACAAAGCAGTCAACTTTAGCCATTTCTACAAGAAAACATGCGAGTTTCACCATCTCCTTGAAGTCAATTTGCTTCTTTCGAGTGACTCTTCCATCATGCACATCCCCTATGACATCTTTCAGAGAGTGATTCTTGTGCACCCTTGCTTCTGAGGGGAGTATCTGGTCCTCGACATCTGACACTTCTTCAGCAATTTCTTCTTCCGGTTGACTGGAAGTACTAAAGCTCGGAATACTTTCATGTGTAACACACACATTTCTCTGCGTTACACCTTCTTGATAGAAGCCCACATTGTCATCAAAAACAACGTTTACTTTGTCATCAATCCTTTTGGTCCTTGAGTTGTACACACGATAAGCAGTGCTGTTTGTGGAGTATCCCAAGAACATTCCCACATCACTTCTTGCATCAAACTTTCCCAAGTTATCCTTGTCGTTGAGTATGTAACACAAACACCCAAACACATGACAATATGGTAGGTTAGGAGTCTTTCCCTTGAAGATCTCATACGGGGTGGTCTGAGTTTTAGGCTTCACATACACTTTATTGATGATGTAGCATGCAGTGTTCACAGCCTCAGCCCAGAAACCAGAAGGAACATGATTTCCAGCCAGCATGGCTCTTGCCATTTCTTGTAGAGTTCGATTCTTTCGCTCTACTACTCCATTTTGCTGAGGGGTTCGGGGTGCAGCATACTGATGTTGGATTCCTTGTTCCTGACAGAACTTATCAAAGACTGCATTCTGAAACTCCCCACCATGATCACTCCTGATTTACACAATTCCTCCACATTTCTCTTGTTTGAGTTGAAGTGCCAGAATCCTGAAGCTGTCTATGGCATCTGATTTGTTCTTGAGGAACCTGACCCACGTGAACCTGGAGAAATCATCAACAAGAACAAAGATGTATTGCTTTCCAGCAACACTGTTAGGAGTGATAGGGCCCATAAGATCCATGTGGACAAGTTCTAGAATTTTCTTTGAGTTTGTTTGAGTTACATGTTTGTGCTGAACCTTAACTTGTTTACCTTGACAGCAAGCGCCACACACACCATCTTTCTCTTGTTCTAACTTTGGTACGCCTCGTACCACCTCAGCTTTAACCAATCTAGTTAGCCCATGCATGTTCATATGCCCCAATTTCTTGTGCCAGAGCTCAATCTGAGATTCTCTTGCTGCCAGACACTTATTCGATGCTTTCCACATATAGCAGTTGTTAGCAGACCGAAAGCCACTCAATATCAGATTGCCCTTCTCATCTACAGCTCTGACTTCCTTTTTATCAAAGATCACTTGAAGTCCTTCGTCACATAGTTGACTCACACTTATGAGGTTTGCTTTTAACCCATCAACATAGTACACATTGATCAAGTTGGGTATATTAGCTTTGCGAGTGTTGCCAACTCCGCGAATTTTTCCTTGGTTTCCGTCACCAAAGGTTACTTTACCTCCTTTGATTTCGTCCATGTTGTCAAGGCATTCACGATCACCAGTCATATGTCTAGAGCATCCGCTGTCAAAGTACCAAGGGAGATCAGATTGGTCAGTTCCCTCTGCAGTAGTGTATGCGATGTTTGCCTTCAGATCTGAGAAGTCATTCAGCTTCCAGGCGTGATCTTCTTCATCAGTATCTGACTCATCTGTGTCTGACTCATCAAAGTCATTGTGGCACACATGGTTTTTCTCAGTAAACTCCTCTTCTCTTATGAAAGCCATGTTACAGATAATGGCTTTTTCCGGTCTCTGCTCTAATGTGTCAGACTTGGTGACCTCTACTGCAGACTCTCTTGGTGCTTGCACTCGATTACCGAAGTTAGGGTAGAGATCTGTCTTAGCTATCCAAACTTGACCAAATTTAAAGGGTTCCATGTAGCATAGATTCAGTCTCCATGCTCGCATGTACTGATTCCTTCGAAAATAGCAGTTTGCAGCCCTATGTCCTGTCTTACAACAAAAGTGACATCCAGCTTTTCTCTGAAGAGTGTGAGTAGTCCTTGTCACGGCTTTGTTAGAAGTTGATGGTTGACTCGCCTGTTGCTTACGACCAATCGGCTCAGTAGATGTTATGCTAGTCACAAATTTCACACCTTCAGTTGCATCAATCTTAGATGAGACCCCCTGGTAGCCAAGTCCCTAGTTAAGTTTAGGTGATTGTCCCAAGGATAGAATGTGATTAAGTGTGTTTGACCCTTTGTTGAGCATTCTTATCTTCTTGTAGTTCTCATTAAGCTCATGTTGAAGTAAACGACTTTTGTCAAGTTCTTCACTCAGCAACTTCTTAGCCTCGTCGAACTTGGTTTCAAGACTTTTCAAGTTATAAGCTTGCTCTGAAATCGTCTTCTCTAGTGCATGACATTCCCCTTCAGCATTGCTCAACGTCTTTGGCTTCTCACCAGTTTCAGGAGTTTCAAGTTCCAAGATGTTAACTTGAGCTTTTAACATGGCTCTGTCTTTGATCAGTTGTAGATTCTCTAGGCTGAGTTCCGTAAATTTATCAAATAGCAACTTGTATTCAGTCTTCAGATCTGTAGAGTTCTTTTCTTCATCTAGTTCTTCATCTGATTCTGAATCTGATCCTGACACAACTTCGAGTTCTTCGTCCTGACCAACAAAAGCCACAAAGTTAAGCAACGGTGGTTCTGAGTCACTATCACTCTCAGATTCTGTGTCACTGAAGCATAGAAGAGACTTGTCCTTTTTCAGATTGTTTGGACATTCACTCCTGGTGTGACCATATCCTTTGCATTCGATGCATTTCAGTTCCTTTCGCTTCGTGAGAGGGCATTCGTTACGGAAGTGTCCAAACCCTTCACACTCATGGCATTGAAGATCTTTTCTGCGGTTTCCTCTCCCTGATTCAGTTCTTGAGTTTTGGCTTGAAGACCTGTCCCCATCTCGGCTGTACTGCCTGTTTCCTGATCGGTTTTGACCCTTTTCAACTCTTTTGATCATTTTGCTGAAGTTCTTAGCCATAAGTACCATGTTGTCTTCAATACGCTTAACTCGATCATCTTCCTTTGAATCCGCTGAAAATGCAACTCCTTTCTGATCTTTAGGCAGATCCTCAACTCTTTCCAAGTCGTGCACTTTCAGAATCCCCGCAAGTTGATCAAACTTCATCTCGTCAGTGTTGACAGCAATCTTAAGAACCGCCTTGTAGGCTTCAAATCGTGCTGGAAGACATCTGAGCACCTTCTTGACTAACTTCTTCTCATTGTATTTTTTGCCAAGCAATGACGCCTCATTTGCAATGGAGCTGATCTTTGAGATGAAGCTTCCTACTGACTCGTCTTCTTCCATGCGAAGGTTCTCAAACTTGGAAGCTAGGTGATCAATCCTGGTGCGTCGGACACTTGTGTTTCCTTCAAAATGATTGATAAGTGTATCCCAAGCTTCTTTGGCCGACTCACATCCTTGTATGATTTTAAACTGATCAAGGTCAACTGATGAGAAGATAGTCGTGAGAGCTTTTGAGTTAAACTTAGATGCAGCCTTGTCAGAGTCAGTCCACCTCTCTTTTGGCATTGGTGCAGTGGTTTTGTCTTCCATGATCATTGTAGGAGTAGTCCATCCTTGCTCCACTGCAGTCCATGCATCTTCATCGATTCCCCTGATGATGTGTTGCATCCTGGCCTTCCAGTGACCAAAGTTCCCTTCATCAAGCATGATGGGCTTGTGGAAAGCAACGAGTTCTTTCATTGTTTCCATGCCTGTCGCAGGATCTCAACCTGTAAGTAGACTAGTAGTCTACAGAGGTGACCTGCTCTGATACCAAATGAAAGTGCAAGTTGATACCAATGAAATGACTCTTGAATCTTTCTCAATAGAAATTTCCTTTATTTAAGAATCCTTTAGACAATCTATCTAGATCTGTCTAATTTCGATTTACTCAACGTCACAGATCGACTTGAGACGAACCAATTCTTAAACTACCCAAGCTCTAAAGGCTGACAAACTTCACCTTTAAGCTATACTCAGATCGCAGTCAAGAACACACTCTTGCTCGTCTATCTTAATTCCCAAAAGCGTAACATAGACCCCCTGCTAGTTACATTCTTATATACTCTGTTACACAAGATCTTCTTGTTCCTAGTATCTTGTTAACGTGATCTTCGTGGACTGCTTTTGTGCCACAAGCATCACTCATCCAATCAGCGGTAGCCACCTCATCGTTCAACAACTCGAACCGGTATATGGCACATCAAACGTCTGGGTAAACCATCCTCTGTTTTTCATTGAACCAGCTCTAATTCCAGAGCTAACATCTGGTAGTCTTCTTATTCTCTTCATTCTCTTTCGTTTGATCCTTGGTCGTCGACCGTAGGACAGTGAAGGTTTACGGCGACGACGAGCCATCGGGTAGCAGCCAAATAA
>NW_026616648.1:0-22982 GCF_000801105.2 Raphanus sativus | reverse complement strand
GGCCGGAAAATTCATTTTTCCTATTTTGGCGGAAAAACTCGGTTTTCGATTTTGGTGGGAAAACTCGGTTTTTGGTTTTTCAGTTTTGGGGGAAAATTCGGTTATCTAAGAGAGAGAGAGATTTGCTTTGACGGGGAGAAAAAAAATTAGGTTTAGAAATCAGGTAAAACTTTATAATTCATAGGATAAATTAAGGGTATTATCGACTTTTAACACTTTTGGATGAGTTTACTGTTTCTGGAAACGTTTAAAAACTGCATCCAGAAATCCTGAAAAATCTGGATGAGTTATGAAAATACATCTGGATGCTGCGTCCAACTTAACCTCTTATTTCGCATCAAACGAACATCAGTCCGCGTCTGCATTTGGATGCCGCGTCCAAATCACGAAACGAACAGGGCCCTAAACAAACAAAACTCTCATCTTCATTCAAATGGCTCATTCAGATGGAGAAACAAACATGTCTATAGACAATATGGTCCCCATGTATTAAATTTGTGAGTAACATGAAAGCCTATATAACAAACAATATATAAAATTTTAAAGCTAGCTCCTTCGTTTCCTACCATATTGGAGCTAATTCGAGAAGAAAAGAGCCATCCATAAAACACACAATTATTGTAAAATTCATTACAGAGCCAAAAGAAAAGTTGAAAATGTTATGAACAAAGTGATCAGAAGCCTAAGCCTAAAAAAGAGCTTAGTAGCTCCACTCCACAAAAGAGAATCGCCAGAAACTTTTATCCCCGGAGAGAAGCTCGTGGTACGGCCGGCAACCCAAACTCATCCTCAGCCTGTTAATCACATCGTGAGCTAACTCATGCTTGTGAAGGATTTCAAAATTCGAGAAAAAAAAGAAGAGGTTTCGAAACACTTAACCTGAACTCGACCAGGTGGAGCTCCAGTCTGTCCTATTGGTACTGAAGGCAAGTTAAGTTCATCATCGTAATCACTATGCTTATCGGGTTGGAGATAAGAAGGCACTCCATCTGCTTCTGTCTCGTCTCCCATATCAGCTTCAAGAGCCTCCAGCTCTGAAAAAAATTTCACAAAAAAACCATTAAAAATGCAATATTAATACATTATCGTCCTAGTCACGCAACACCAACAATAACTTTACCTCCCATGAGATCATCTTCGTCGAGACCATCAGGAACATTATAGCTCCTACCAAGCGTTTCTTGAATCTCAGAACTCACATCCATCAGATCCATCATCTCATCTTGCAAATTCTATACATATAAAGATAAAGATTGAAACTTTATAAAGAGATAAAAACACCAAGATGTTGAAGAAGAAGAAGAAGAAGAAGAAGAAACACTTAAAAAAACAAACATCGATATCTTGAATCTGAACGGTTTTCATCATCCCTTTCAGCTCCTTGTTAGCAGACTTTAGCGCAGTCATCTGCAGATTTAAATTAACTTTTGTGTTTAGGTTCAATCTTTTTTTCCTTCACAATTAGCTTAGAGAAACAAAGATATATATATTTACATACAGTTTGTTGAGCGTCTTTGAGACCTTCAGCAGCGAAAGAGACTTGATCGAGATTGAATGTTTGATTATAGAGCATGTCACGTTGTCCTTCATACCTGTGATAAGAGAAGTAAATGTTAAAATTGATCAACTGAACAGAAGAGAGCTTTTAGCTGTAAAGTAAAACTAATGAATCTCTCTCTCTCTCTCTCTCACACTCACATTTTCTTCTGCTTGAGAAGCCTCATAGCACGAGCTTTGAGAGCTTGCTGAGCAGGACCAGGTCGAGTCTTTTGAATCTGCTCTCTGTATTTGCAGAGCTCAACATCAACCTTCTTTATCTTCTCTTCCACTGTTTCTCCCCTCTTATTTATCTGCCCCAATCATTTAAAGAAGATATTGCAACGAAGCTGAGTTTTCTATATCGGAAGTGAAATCTCAGAAACCACAATCATCTGATTCGATGATCGAACACACGATTAGACCTAGAAAACTCAATGAATACGCTACACACGAAATCAATAATTCTCCAGGGGATATTTGCCAAAACGGATTTGAAGATAAGAGAGAGAGAGGACAAACCCGATCGGAGGCATCCTGAATGGAGGGAGGAGGCTCTGTGTTCTTTTTCGCGCCGAAAACTCTCCTCATTCTCCTCGTCTTCTTCTACACACCCACCGTCTGATCAAAATCTCGAGGATTTGGAGAAGAAACTCCTAAAGGTTTTCGAATTTATAGATTTCTTCAAAAAGTTATTATTGCTTATATCGTACCCCAAAACTATATAGAGTATTACAATTCTTGATTAATTAGTCAACGGGAAGAAGTTTCCTAGAAGATCTTCTTTTCGCAAAGTTAAATCGTACCAAAGTAAATTACATTATAATCCTTAATTAATTGGTCAACGAATTGGAGGTCTTCCTTCAGCTGAATCAATATTCGGTTTGGTTTAATATACGTGAACAGAATTGAACGTAACAAGTATCTAGTGCGTAAACCAAAACGTAAATAAAAGTTCGACTATTTGTTGTGC
Source organism: Raphanus sativus (assembly GCF_000801105.2). NCBI lineage: Eukaryota > Viridiplantae > Streptophyta > Magnoliopsida > Brassicales > Brassicaceae > Raphanus > Raphanus sativus. The sequence continues at coordinate 20,473 of NW_026616648.1, read as the reverse complement.
CTTACAAAAACACTAGTACAATAGAGTTTTAGACAAAACTACTACTCTTACATCCCGTATTTTCTGAAAAATTACAAAACTTTCCAACCAACTTTATAAGTCTCAACATTTTAACCCCACAAATCCTGACTCTTTAACACGAAAATGACAGACAAGCATAAAATGAAAACCCACATCTTGACATTTTACCTCTTCCATCAAAACATGACGAATCCAAGTTCTGACTGTAAAATAAAATGAGACTCTTCATGAGTTGTATACTGATGATCCATACCGCTTTTACTTCTTTCTGTTGCTTTTCCTTGGTTTGATGATTCTGCGCCCGGACTTGTCGCCTCCTCCAGTGCTGCCCAGTGAGAAGCTCCCACCTCCTTGGAACTCTAGACTCTGTGATGCCTGGAAAGGTGATGCGTTCTGTGGCGCTGTGCTTGCAATCGGCTGGCCGCCAAACTGGAACGGGTTAGCCATTGTTGGAGGCGTTGCTGGTGGTGCTCCTCCTCCAAAGGTAAAGCTTGGTTGAGGCATTGAGACAGGCTGTTGTCCAAACACTGGTTGTTGTTGTACCATGGATATTTTGTTGGCTTGGTCTGTGTCTTCTGCCATACTGTCCTCCATGCTCATTTGCTGGTTATTATTGTTGAAACCGTTTGTAGTATTTGGTGGTGTAGCAGTCGCACCAAACGCAAACGAGGGGGTTGAGTTTCCAAAGGGCGAGGGAGGAGTCGCTGAGGGGGCTGAGTTACCAAATACTGACTGCTGAGGAATGGCAGGAGCGGTTGAGTTGAAACTAAAGGTCATGGGAGCAGAAGCGCTTGAAGCGGTAGCAGCAGATGATCCTCCAAACGAAAATGTTGGAGATGAGGAAGGGGTGAATGAGGAAGTAAAGGCTGGAGCAGGTTTGGGAGCTTGCCAGTTCGTCCCAAACAGAGGAGAGCTAGTTGTACCACTAGAGCTTGAAGACGAATTTGTCGAGCCCAGTTGAGGGGTTGAACCAGAAGCAAACACTGAAGGGGAACTGTTCGATGAAGTGTTGTTCCCAGACAAACCAAATGTAGGAGCTGATGCAGATGACCCAAACATAAAGGGAGCGCTTTGTGTCTGAGTTGTGGTTCCGCTCCCAATGTTACCCGTTTGACCATTTGCAGCACCGAAAAGGTTCGAGGCCTGAGATTGGGAGCTAGCACCAGAAGCTGATGAAACAGCATTGAATCCAAAAACACTGCTTGCAGTACTTGCAGCTACACCTCCGGAAACGCTACTACCAGAGCTTGTAAATGCAGGAGAGGACGTTCCAAAAATATTACTTCCAGTAGTAGTTGCAAAAGTCCCTGAAAACTTGCTGCTTTCCGTCCCAGGGGTTGGGGTTGAGGAAGATGACACACCAAACACAAAACTTGCAGAGCTCCCAGGTGCAGCAAGAGAAGGGATTAATGTGCTGCCGCCAGCCGCAGAGGATGTCCCACCAAAGCTAAATGTACCAGCGTCTGCCACAGCTGGGGAGCTCCCAAACATAAAGCCTGGCGTGCTTTTAATATCTGAGGTTTTAGCAGCAACAGTATTTTCAGTGCTCGTACCAGCTGAAGCCATACCACCAAACTTGAAACTGTTTATATTTCCAAATGTTGGGTTCTTTACTTCGGTCTCTTTTGAAACCTGAGCGCTAGGTGCAGATACTGTTGAAGTAGACAATGGAGCTGCTGCAGGTTCCCCAAATTTGAAAGGCGACGCAGAAGAGAGAGGAGGTGCTGCAGTTGATAGTGGGTTGTTGCCGGAATTGCTGTCGTTACTAGTATTAGCAGGCAAGTTCCCAAATACACTCGAGGCAGCCGGAATCTTTCCAAATACACTGGGGGAAGTCAGAGTAGCAGCAGAAGATTGCACAGCGCATGGCACCTCACTCGCAGAATTATTGGAAGGTGTATTCGAAATGCTAGATGAGAAGGAAGGGTTTGAACCAAGAGAGCCGTTAAACTGAGGTTGACTGATGGCGTTTGCTCCACCTGAGAATATACTACCGTTGAGGGTTGATTCAGCTAAGGTAGTTGACTCAGCTCCAGAAGCACTGTTGCTAACAGTTTTCTTTGATTCAGTTGGCTTTCCAAAAGCCTCCGATACTCCAAAAGCAAAGCTGCAAGACAGAAGCCAGTAAACAAAATTAAAACTTTAGATACCAGTAAGAATGAGGCACTAGGGGATTGACTCGAGTAAAGAAATTATTGTCTATATACAGAGAGGAAAAAGAAGTATGCATTAACCTGCTCGGCTTTTCTAACTTGATGGCTGCAGATGTACCATTGTTTTGATTTAAAAAGTCAGTGGCCGCAGGTGAAGAGAAGAGGTTAGGAAACACAGCAGCATCCTTTTTAGGCTCTTCCCGAGAGATATAATCCCCTCCAGAGGTCTTGGTAGGAGAAATACTCGATTTCTCATTCCCTTGTGTGACCTTTGAAGTTGGCTCAGAGGGCATATTACTTTTCTTAACAGATTCCATTGGAAAAGCAGAAAATTGGCTCCTTCCAGTTTCTAGAGATCCATTAGAAGTACTCTGAGAGGCGTCACCATTAAGAGTATATGACGAAGAGGCTATGGTCTCAGATGAAGTAGATAGCTTCTCCCCTTTAGGCACGCTGACACCAACACCTTTCTCTACTTTCAAGACATTCTGTTTTTCTGCCTCTTCAAATGGAGTAGTTGCTGCAACATGTTCATCCTCCAAATCCTGCAATGTTCAGTCCAGAATTGCATATATAGATGGTCAAACGTTTGCAGTAAAATTGGGTCAATGGTAATACAAAACTATGGACAACAGTAAAATTTTGCACGAAAAGGAAATAAGATTGCTCGCCTTGACACACTTATTTGCTTATTCTGGAAATAAAAATTCAAGAAATGAACAAGTTACCTCATCGGCAGTCATCCGAAATGATCGTTTTTTCGGAGGATGCTCTTCCAAAGAACTCGTGAGAGGCAAATAAGCGCCTTTAACACGAGTCTCCTGATCTTTACTGGAACCTGCTTTGTTAGTGTCATCAGCAGCACTACCAGTCTTCACACTTAGAGCTAAAAACTCCCTGGAGCCACTCCCTCCAGATTTTTCCTGCTTTTGATGACTAGAGACTGGCGAATTTGCCTTCTTCTCAGGAATATTATCCAAGAACTTCAGGGACTCCACATTTTGAAGGCTTTTGAGAGCCGGGCCTCGTAGCATAGACGGTGATAACTTGCTTGGTGATTTCTCCTTTGGGGAATCCATTTTCTCAAGTTGCTGGAATATTTTCATAGCCGTATCCTTGGATCTGGAAGGGACAAGGTTAAAACTTGAACCAGGAATATCCTCTGCACTATCTTTAGCTGTATGTGTAATGTTTTGTCCACCACTGGCACGAACAGAAAGCGGGCCTTCTGAGGCAGGCAATGCCAAGCTTCTAGAAGAAAGGTTGGACTTCTGGCGAATCCTCCTTACAGGCCCCACAGATCCTATACCGTTATCTAAGACTGAGCTCCTCCGTTTGAGACCCTACAAAATAATTTAAAAGTCATGTCGATACATATGTTTTAGAGACCAATCTGAAATGGTTTGATGCATTGTCAGAAAAGTTTACCGATTGAAACCCATGTCTAGAACCAGAAGATAAGGTTTCGTCCCATGTGCTTGGAGGTGACTGGAAAGGAGACCCAATCTGGCAAAAAAAGAACCATAAAATTAGATACCAGTTGCAAACTCTTAAATAGAAAAGTCATGGTGCAACATTGAAACCTTCGCAGTGGACTGAGGCCTAGAGTATGGTGTTCTAGCCATGCTATAAACAGCAGATCTTCCCCGAGTTCTAGGGGTGAGAAAACCATTTTCCTGAGGTCTTTGTCCAGAAAGCTTTGGCACCAGTGACATTGTAGGTGACTTTGACGGAAATGGGGTTCTGTTCTGGAAAACAGAATCTTCCCTAACCGCTTGACCACGCAACCCCAGCATAGAAGGAGTAACTTCTGAAGGTCTGCTACCCATGTAGGCCTTTGCAAGCTGAGCTGGCGAAGCAATGCCCTCATCGAGAGCCTGGTAAGGATGAAACAATCAAAAGATTAAGTACGACATCGGCATAAAACAGACTAGTATATCTCATATGTGTAACAACTCCCTTACCCTCGAACTTCCAAGAGGTGCTGAAACAAGGGCGTTCATACTTCCATTATCTGGATGTGCACTAGCCCTCTCCTGTGTTGGTGGATGTCTCAAATTACTCGCATCATTTCTTTGATCCCCGTTTACAGTGGATGAATCAGCAGCTTTCGAACGGAGCAGTGCAGTTAATCGGTCAACTTCAGATCTGTAAAACCATCAAATGTGATCAACGAAATTCTCAAACAAATTCAGTTATTCAGAAATCAAAAATGCTTAAACATATTGTAACGAAACGTTCTAAAAGGAAAAAAATGTTAAGAGACTAGAAATTTCACTCTTCTTTATCATCAATGTTAAATGCATGCAAAAATAAACAAACTTCTGTAGTCTTAGGTGGGAGCATAGTTATTAATCTACTCGGTCATATATACAAGTAAAAACTTCAGAGGAAGGTGTACCTTGTAAAAGTTTTTTCCTTCAACATCTTCTCAAGGTCCATAAATCCATCCTTGCCTGGATTGCCTGAGGCATTGCCTTCTTGGATCCGAACCACATCATTTTTCGTGGACAACTTCATATAGATAAATCATGGTTACACAACAGAGAATCAAAGGAAAAAAGAAAATCAACAGGAAGAAGCTTATTTACTTACAGCAGGGGTCCTCTCCATGTGTGCTACTCTAGTCTCCTGAATCACATCTGAACCATGAAAAAATACACAGCACATATTAAAAACATACATAACAGGCGGCTACTAACGCAAACAATCTCATACAAAAAACATCGAGCAGGAATCACAACCAATCAGAGGAAAGATTAACAGAACATACTAATAACACTTCTCCAAGACTCTGCACAAAAGATTAAAGCTTTGGCATCAAAACACAGCTAACAAGACCATTACCTCTTTCAGGAAGCTGCCGCTGCTGCTCCGGAGACTGCAAGGGCGTCTCACCCGAGACGAGGCGTTTCCGAAAAACAGACGCGAATAGCTTATGAGCGCTATAGGTAATAAGCCTCTGAGCCGGATCCACCAACTTAGACAACCACCCGCCGCCGCCTCTGTCCTCCCTACCGCCTCCAACTCCAGAGCCCCTCACGGAGGTTGGTGGCCGTTCATACGGAGTTTTCTGAGACCTACGAGCCGTCGGCTTACGGAACTTTCCGCCGGTTCCCAATCCGCCGCCGTATGGGTTGCTGCTCTCTCCCCGTGACGCGCTCGCCATTAAGCCGAAACGAGAAACCGAATCTAGGGTTTCGATACGTGCCTTTGCCGCCAAAGGAAGATCGGAAACTTATTGAGAGAATGAGAAAGGAATCGAAAATTTTCGGAATTAGGGTTTTTTCTAATTTGTGGCACCCGAACCAAAAAAAAAACGAGAGGAGCGTATATTCGTATAGCAAAAAACTAGCGAGACAGTCCGTTACGTAAAATACTAAGACGGGTTATTTATAGCCGTAAGATGAGATCCCTTCCAACGGTGTGAGATTGAGTTTTTAGCAATACCACCGTCACACTAATTTCATCCTAGGCAGACGGCGATACTTAGCGGGCTGGGCTTTTATAGAACATAATGGGCCCCACAAAAAACGTCTATTTAACAAACTGGCAATGTTGTTTGTTATCTATCATTTTTGTAAAACCTGAAACAGAGATAAATCAAAGTAGCCACAAGTAACAGACCAAAGAACAATGTTTATATGCATAAAGTACACAGTACAGTAAAAAGACTTTCCTAATAATAACAAAAAATCTCATCACAATATTGAGAAGAAGAAAAATAACATAATACTCATCATCATTCATAAGTATTTCTTGATCTTATGGTGTTTGTATATCTGACAACTAGTGTTTCAAAGAGATGCTAATGCTCTTCTCTAAACCCATCTTCATAGGTCCTCCTCCCATGATGCTCCCTTTCTGCATCATTGCCACAAACTCGTTGTAGTCTATTCTTCCATCCTGTGTTGCCAAGGATTCAGTGTTATATAATGCATTTGTTAGCTTAGGATGAGATGAGAAGGTGTAAGAAAAAGAGGTTTCACCTTGTCTTGATCAACATCGCGTATCATTTCTTCTATCCGTGCATCTTCAACACCAAACTCCTCACAAGCTTGCTGAAGCTCGTCCGGTGTGATAAATCCACTATCATCCTTGTCAAAGTAGGAGAAGGCGGCAAACAAATGGTCCTCTTTCTCTATTTTGTTTAGATGCAATGTTGCTGCTATGAACTCTTTGTAGTCTATTGTTCCACTATTGTCCACATCAGCCTGATCAGAAGAGACACACACAAAGATTATTACAACACCCAAGCAAAAGATGCAACTGCTCTTGAGTTAAAAAGACTTACAGCTTGCATAAGGTCAAGAATCTCTGACTCTTTGAGATTAGCACCAACTCGTTTTAGTCCTACTTTAAGTTCCTCAAAAGTTATCTGACCACTATTGTCTGCATCAATCATCTTGAACATTTCTTTCAAACCGGCTATTTCTTCTTCAGATAAGCTTTCTGCTATGACCTACAAGAAGGAGTTGAAGAACTTCTAAGTTTTTATATTTCTTTGAGATCTCTCTTTAGCATTAGAAAGATAACTTACTCTAAGAGCCATTTTCTTGAACTTGTTCATAGCAGAAAACTGCTTCATACGGCTCAAAACAGCAGAGTCCAGAGGTTTATCTGGAGCCACACCATCAATTTGAACCCATGGATGACCTGTTTTCAGAATGCTTAGACTTGAAATGACTTGCATAATACCAGTAAAGAAAGCTATATATTATGCTCATAGACTTGAATGACTTACACAATACTTGATGTGCAGTTAGTCTTCGCTTGGGGTCACGCACAAGCATTTTCTGCACCAAGTCTTTTGCGCCATCAGAGATGCTTGGCCATGGATCAGATGAGAAGTCAAGATCTCCATGAAGGACCTGTTCGAATATACCTTGTTCGGTTTCTGTCCATGTCATGGAAACATCAGAGCCTAATAATATGAAACAACACAAATGCTTGAAGTTAAGAAAGATGCAAAACCGCTCTTACCAGCCCAGAAAGGAGGAACACCGCTTAACAAAATGTAAATAATCACACCAGCACTCCACACATCTGATTCAGAACCATAACGCTTTCTAAGAACTTCTGGAGCTACATAATATGGACTACCAACAACATCTGTAAAAATCTCATCTGCAACATTGGAAAGGAAACTAAAGTTACAAACTCAAACATAGATGTGTGTAAATCAAATCTTCAAAGACAAAAGAGATTAAAACCTGGTTTGAAGAACATTGAGAGACCAAAGTCAATCGTCTTCAAGAGTGAATCTTCTTCTTTACTAACAAACAGAAAGTTCTCAGGCTTTAGGTCTCTATGCATAACACCAAGAGAGTGACAAGTCTCTAAAACTCCAACAATGGTTCTCGCGAGCTCAGCAGCTTTCCTCTCAGTGTAATGCCCACGTTGGATAATCCTATCAAAAAGCTCGCCACCTGAACACAACTCCATCACAAGATGCACCGCCACAACATCTTCGTATGCTCCTTTGATGGATATAACATTTGGATGACCAGCCAAGTGATGCATTATCTGAATCTCTCTTCTCACGTCTTCAACGTCCTCATCCGTCAAAAGCTTCCTCTTGGAAATGGATTTGCACGCATACTCGTTCCCCGTACCTTTCTCAACGCACAAAAACGTTGTCCCAAACTGCCCTTGTCCGAGTTTCCTTCCCAACGAATAGAACTCTTTGAAGTTTTCAGTCTTCCTCTGCAATACTGATTCTGTCCTAAGCCCTGCACTGGACACTCTCCTCATATGTTTAGGCTTATTAGGTTCAGGTTTCTTCTCCGGGTTGGTTTCACTCTTTGCATCTGGTTTTGTTGCCTCAGACTTTGTTTTATCCACCTGCAGAACAACCTCCTGCTTGATTTCCTCAGGTGCATCTGGTTTTGATTTGGTTTCGGCTTCTGGAATGGTTCTTGGATTTGACATTGTGACTTGCTCAGGGGGTTTATTCTGAACCTGATCAGGTAATGGTCCTGAAGCTGACGCTTCTTTGGAAACTTCTCCTCCTTTGCCATGGGAAGAAGATGCTTCTTTGGAAGCTGATCCACTGCCATGGGAAGAGGCTTGCTCAGCTCCAATCCGTGGCCGCCATATTGCAGCGGAAACAGCTTGCACGAAACTATTTCCAGAAATGGTAGGCCCAACACAAACATTACCCATCAAAAAGAATATCTCTCTAACGTATCAGCTCACAGGATCTGATCAAAAGAAGACAAAGTGATCTGATCTGAATCTCAATCTCATTCTTTCCTAATGATCAGAGACACAAACAAGTGAAAAGTCAAATCCTCTCCTCTTCTCCAATGATGTAGAATCTGATCACTCACGGAATACAGATGAACAAGCAAAAACCCCTACTCGGTTTGATAGACTATATATGCAAAGAAGGAGTCTTTCCACAACGACAATCAATAAGCCAAAGAAAAAAGTTTCGATTTTTTCAGAAGGGTCATATGCAAATCTAAAACTTCAAACGATCTGAAGCAATAAGATCTGTGACGGACAAGAAAAGAACGAATGGGAGGGAAAATCCGAATCGAGGGATGGCTTTAATACCAATAAGTCAATTGTGGAGAAGGTGAAGAAGAAGAAGATTCAAGGAGATGATGATCCAAATGAGTTTGAAAAAAAAAACACGTTTGCGTTTTAATTCACCAGCGATCACGTTGTCTGAACATTTTTATTTTCTAGTGTACCCACTTGAACATAAATGGGGTTATTTAACTGAATTTATTGTTAGTTACAAAAAAAGGCATGAAAACACTGAAGCAAAAAAAAAACAATGAAGCAAAAATTTTTTGACTTTTCAGACATCATCTTCAGATTCCAATGTCTTTTGAGACATTAAACAACAGTCTGGTCGGTCTCTCAGAAGAAGGAAGAGCGGTTTACTATGATCTGAGATAACTAACCGGATATGGCCTTGTAGCCTTCCTTTTCCAGTAATTTTGCCAAGGAGTTGTCTCCGGTTTTAATGATTCTTCCATTCTCCTGAAACCGAGTAACATACATGAATCACAGATACAAACGAAAACACAAGTAGCTCTTGCAGTTTGGCCAAAAAAAATCAAGAATACTCACCATGATGTGAATGAGAGTTGGTTTAATGTAGTCAAGTAGGCGTTGGTAGTGGGTTATCATCAGCACAGAGTTTTTTGGTGTCAAAAGACCATTCACCGCCTTTGCCACATCTTGAAGAGCATCAACATCCAACCCTGAATCAATCTCGTCCAGTATAGCCATCTCTGCTCCAAGTACCTGCAAGGACCAGGAAGACACCGTTACCCAAACATATAGCACTGAGTATTCCGTGAGCTCTTTCCATGTATATTGCTACCACGAAAAAGAGACTATTAGTATTCTCCTGTTTATAGCTTGAAATTTTGTGGCCTGAGCCTGACCATCTCATGTCAAGGCAATTTGAAAACAAAATAAGGACAAGTCTTCGCTGCTTGCTTGTAGATATTTCAATTACAAGGATATCTAAGGAGAGTTCTTCAGACATATAAGCATGTGTCTTTTCAGCCAACATTGCAGTCAAATACAGATAACAGATCCTTAATGAACTACCAAAATTCCACTGTGTCTTGTTATAGAAACAACCTATGCCTGCTTAGGCAAGCCTAACCAAACATCTTAATAGTTAATACTTAGCCTTGTGTTTTGTCACACTAATGGAACAAGCACAGTATTCCAACTACCTTCTGTTACTACATTTGTTTCTTATCATATACAGTGCTTGTGGAAACTGAGAAAACAAGGGGGTGAATAGGAGCAATACCGCTAACTGTAGAATCTCATTGCGTTTCCTTTCACCACCACTAAATCCTTCATTCACATTCCTGTTCAGAAAATCGGTCTTCATGTTCACAACTTCAAGTTTTGATACTAAGTGGCTGTAAAACTGCATTAGCCACATATTATAAACGTAAGAGATAAAGACAGAAGATATTCAAAGGGGAGACACCAATTGGTGGTACAGAAGCACACAAAAACAACAAGTAAAGAAAGAAGACCGATCCTAATGGCGCCAACACACACCTGGATTGGATCAAGCTCAGGCTGACCGAGCTTCCGTTTCCGAGCATTGAAAGCCATATTCAAGAAATCCATATTGCTAACACCAGGGATCTCAACAGGAGACTGGAAACTCATGAAGAGACCAGCAAGAGATCTCTCCTCCGGTTCCATATCAACCAGATTCTGCCCTTTAAATTCAATACTTCCCCCAGTCACTTCGTAATCCGGATGACCAACAAGAACCTTCAAAAAAAAATAAGGCGCTCTGAGAGAACAATACTATGCAGGCGCATAGAGGAATTTAGAGATACATTCAAATGCAATCACCTTAGAGAATGTGCTCTTCCCTGAACCATTCTTCCCCATCACTGCGTGAACCTAAGGAGCAAAACACGAAAACAACAATCTATGAGGATAAAGATGACATCTTTTTTTTTTTTAATTCAACACGTAATAGAACTGTTTCAAGCTCGTCTAAAAGTCAACATAAAAAAAAAAAAAAGTTGAATCCTTTATGCGTTTACCTCTCCTTCGTAGACAACCAAGTTGACGCCTTTAAGTATCTCCTGCCTCGTTTCAACGATCACAGCTCTCAATTCCTTAACCTCCAGCAAAGGGATCCTCCCCACTTCACCGCCGTCTCCCACCAACGAATCAGAATCTACGGCGGAGGATACGGAAGACGAAGCGATAGTATCAGAGCGGCGAGTGGTTCGTAAGGTTGGAGAATTGGCCCGGAGATTAGAGAAGAGAACACGAGAGGGTGAAGTTAAGAGACGAACTCGCTGAGGAGGAGGAGGAGGAGAAGAAACATTTGGGAGGAATTGAGCGATAGAGTACGAGTGACGGAGCTGTAGGTTTACGCCGGCCATGGGGAGAGAAGTTGCGGCGGAAGACGACGGAGGTTTATCCGGTGAGTGATGGAGAAGTTATGCGTGAAACAGTGGTTTGGTTAGGTCCTGGGAATCTTATTACATCATGTGTTCATACGACACGTAGGCAATTATACTTTTTTAAAAAAGGAAGGAAAGAAAACTGAAACGACGTCGCTTCGTTTGTTTGTTTGTTTGATGCGCGTCTTCTTCACTAGCTAATGCTTCCTTGTAGCAAAAGAAACCATTTATAAATTTGAACCCTAAACCCAAAGTATCTCATATCATATATACAAGTATACAACACATTTTAAAAACTCTGTTTCGCCACAGTTTGATAATTTTTCCTTTTATGTCAGTCTTTCTTGTCCACTTTCTTGTTCTTGAGACCAAAGCTTTTGTTTAACAAGATTTTTTTTGAGAATTTCTCTTTGATTTTTGTGGAATGGACAGGGTTTTATAGGAACCAATTAGAAATCAAGGATGAGAGGAGGGGACAGGGATTATCTTACATTCTCTACTCAGACAAAAGGCTCATTTCAGTGAATCAACTTCTCAAGTAGGCATAACTTACGAATACACATGACACTAGTGTTAAATAACAGATTATGATCAGGAGTCAGGACCTTCTCTTCTCGTAGTATCATCATCGGGAAACAAAAAAAAAATAGGAAGAGAACGATTCAAAAGCATAGATATTACTAAAGCCTCTGTACGGATTTTGGTTGGGGGAAGAAAGGTAAAAATCTACAAGCTAGCAGTAGCCTCTTCAAGGCTCTGAACTCCTTCCCCTTCTTCTTCTTCATCTGCTGCAGAGATTAGAGATGCGGACTGAATCTTTCCGGCATGATCAAGTCTCATGAGAATCACTCCCCTGAGAAAATTCAAATGAGATGAGTATAGATAATGGAAAGACTTGCCAAATTTGGGAAGGGAATAAAGATATAATACCGTGCACGGCGTGACTGGATGGAGATGTCCCTGACTTTGATCCTGTTCACTGTTCCGCTTTGGCTCACTAGAACCACTTGTTCATCGCTTTCTCCATCCTCTGCAAGAGTCGACAACATTTGTAAGATTATAGTTAGAACAGTAGCATCTAGATCATTATTTGCGGAGAAGAGTGATGTTTTTACCAGCTAGGGAGTAACCAACCACGAAGACAGCAGCTAAACGATCATCCTCGGCGAACTGAGAAATTGAGATCAAAGAAGAATGAACAAACACAAATCTGACCAGTGAAGGTAATAATCCAGATCATAACTTGTATTCCAACTAAACCAACTAATGAACAGACAAAGCTAACTAGAGATGAAATAGTAATAATGGAGATCATACTTTGGATCCGATTAGACCAACTCTGTTCAGACGAGAAGGCTTGAAGCTACTCAGAGGAACACGCTTTCCGTAGCCATTCTCACACACGAATAACAGCCATGGACCAGTGGATTGTTTCCTGCTTTGTGTTAACAGAGAGCAAAACATTAATCAGTGTGATAAAGGACAGTTTTAAGAGCAAACGTGAACAGTTATATAACTAAAGAAACACATACTCAGCCGAAGTTTCTTCTGACTTCTCTACCATATCTTTCCTCAGAGATGAAGGTATGATGTCCATGCTCGCCATCTTATCCGCATTCTTGAGTCTCATGGCAGTCACTCCCTTTGTGTTTCTGCTCAGTGTTCGAACCTAATAAACAATGGCCATCAGAGTTCGCTCAAGTAACACAACGTTGACTCTAAAAAGAAGAGAATCAAGAAGTCTAACTTACACCATCACATGTACTCAGGACAACCATTCCGTTTTGGGACGCCATGGCCACAAGATCATCGCTTGAGCAACAACGAACCCATTTCAACTCATCACCAGAATTCTGGAAACAAACAATCATGTCAGAACAACCTTTGTTAACAAGATTCTACCTGAAACCTGACTAGGATGAAAAAAAGGAACAAACCAATTGAATTGCTATGATTCCAGTTGATCGTATCCCTGAGAATAGCTTCAAAGGTACTTTCTTGATGCAGCCATTCACAGTAAGCATCAGGAGATACTGGTCTTCTGAAAACTCGCTAACAGGAACGATGGAGGTTACTCTTTCACCTTCTGACATGGACAATATCTGCTTCCACAAGCCACATGAACACAGAAACGCATTAGAGATTACTTATTTTCCACGTTGCAGAAGGAAAGCATGTCTATACATAGATACATGATTACCTGAACCAAAGGTGTGCCAGCTGCATTGCGAGAGCATTCTGGAATCTTGTAAGCACGGGTTGAGTAAACTATACCCCGGTCACTAAAATGTAGAACAAGTGTTAGCAACTAATTACAAGGCAGATCGCAAAAAAACAAAGACGGTTTCCAGTTATATATACCTGAAGAAGAGTACATGGTCATGTGCATGACAAACAAGAAAGTCAGACATCGCATCATCAACTCTCAGTTTCCCGACAGATTTTCCAATGGTTCCACGGTTCTGGAGATTGAACGTATCAGGCTTCATCCTCTTCACATAACCCTTTTCGCTAATTGCCTGAAACCATCCAGAAATCAAAAGTCAGAAAACAAACAAAGTTGTTGAGAAACTTTCTAGGTTTAAGTATAGAACCATACCATCAACATCTCTTCATTTGGAATGACATCTATATCATCCAGATCACCACTGTCAGAGTCTTCCAACACTGAACGCCTGGGAGTTGAGAATCTGTCCTTCAGCTCAATTGCTTCTTGCTCGATTAACTAAAGAAAATTTGAGAAAAGAAATAAATTAGTAGGTAACATGAACTTGAAGTAAACGAAACAAAGAGAACAATCATCATGCATCAACAATCTTCTTAACGTTGGCCCACAATACCACAATTTCAACAGAACAGTTATGTATATATAGTTATATGTAGTAAGCGACTCTACAAATACAAGGCAACAAGCAGCAGTCACTATTTTCTTGAGAAAGTTGAGGGTTCCATTTAGCAAATAGTAAACGGAAGAAGCATTAGAATGTTTGTTACCTTCAAAATGTTAGTTCTGCTTGATAGTAGCTGTTCCAGCTTTGTAATTTGCTCCGTCAGTGAACTATTCTCATCAGTAAATTTCTTCCGCTGAAGGTAGAATCGAGTTAGAACATCTTACATCTTCCAGATTACAGGTTCAAATTTCAAAAAAAAAAATACGAAAAAGAAAAAAAAAAAACTGAAGAGAATAAAAAAGCACCTCAAGAGCAGATAGTCTTCGAAGATTTATCCCCAATATCGCCTCAGCTTGGTCCTCAGAAAGCCCATATTCTGCATATATTTATTTGACAATGTTAACATTTGCAAGCAACAACAAATCTAACACGAAATGGAACTTGATTAAACAGCCAAGACTTGGCAGAACAAGAGGAGAAACATATTATGTTGTTCATATCTAGTGTATTCATTTGAAATGTGGATCCTAAACTGTCCATCAGTCCACACAAGAAAATGACTCTAATCCAGTGAAGTGTCAAAAGTTAAACACAGATTACCACTCTGTAAAGCAGCCGAAGGACTTGAGGCTTTTTTGATGAGTTGGATTACTGCATCGATATTGTCAAGTCCAACCACAATACCCTACAGTGAAGCAAATATAAGGAAAATTTAGTTAACCGGAGTGTTGGATAGTGAGATAGTGGTCTTCAAGCATCACAATTGGATAAGAAATTTCAAGAGTACTTATAGTTAACATAAAGAGCATAATTTAAGAAAACTAAATTATCTCAAAACACACCTCAATAATATGCTTTCTCTGCTGGGCATGTGAAAGCTTGTACCTTGCGCGCCTTTCGACAACAGAACATCTGAAATCAATAAATGCCTACACACACGCAACAAAAAAAAGAAGAAAGTAAACATAAAATGTTCTCCAATATGATAGTAGTAACAGACAATTAAACATCCTTCTGGCCTATGTTCTTGGACATAGTCCAAGAAAATATATATTAGCAAGATCGATTTTCAGTTTATTTATTATATAAATCCAGTAACTTAAAAACACAAATGATTTACATAGGCAAGTAGTTACCTGAAGTAATTCTTTTAAACCCATTAGCTTCGGCTCTCCATTACAGATACTGCAAAACTCGTAACATAAATAACCAAGTAAGATCAAGGAATACAACATACTCATCAGAGAAACTGCAAATGCTTCTCTATATAACAAATGTGGATCCTACTTTTGTCCACAAGTCTTGACACATTGGATAAATAAGACAAGCTGCAAAAACAAAAAGGTACTTCACAGTAACTCACCCAACCATGTTGCAGCTGAAGCTTGATTGGAGGGCAGTGTGCCGGTAAAGGTTATTTAGCACAAGTGCAGGATCACCTCCTCGTTTGAGCTATGAGAAATATATATATCAAAACCGTTACCCTCCACTATGAAATTTTGAAGTACAAAACAGAGTGCAGAGCAAACAGTGTAATACCTCAATAACCACACGCATCCCATTACGATCACTCTCGTCGCGTATGTCACTTATCCCCTCCAGTGTCTATAATTAACAAACACACGTCAATGAATATTTGAAAGGGAACTCTGCAACCATCAACCTAACTTATATTTTCCTGATATGACTAATTTAAGACCAGACATCATTCAGTATTCAGTACCTTATTTTCGACAAGTTCAGCAATCTTCTGAACAAGTGTAGCTTTGTTTGTTTGGTAAGGAATCTGCAATAAAGTTCAATTAAGAGGTTAGTTACCATAAATCTACGGGGATTCTCCTTCGAGATTAGTACATAATCAGGCAAACTAAGCCGATCACCTCAGTGATGATAACTGCATTGCGCTTTGTCTTTGCATCCAACATTTCAACTTTGGTTTTCCCTCTAACTACAACACGCCCTCGGCCAGTTCGGTAAGCATCTAAAACCCTGAAAATGCATCCGCACATTAGAGAAATGGCATATGCATGCAACTCTTTTTTTTTTGATAACGGTATTCAACAAACTCGAAAGAAAAAAAAAGATCTGTGTAGATGTATTATAGATAACATGTGAGTGATATGAGATATGAGTTTTGGAATAAAAGTTATGATTTTGATGATTTACTATTTACTTTAGATTAAAGAAGATTTGGATGTTTTCCTTTTAGTTAAGCTTATATGTATTTTCCTCTTTTAATTAGGTTATGATATCTTGTGTCATAACCTATATAATGGTTTTATATGATTAATAAAAATGGAACTTCCAACAATTAACCTTAATCTCCAAGAGAGTTTAGGGTTAAAGGAAGCTTAGCTATTTCTATCTTTCTCTTCTTCACGTGAAAAACGGCACCGATTACTCGAGCTCAGACAAGGAAACAAGCTCGTATCAATTTGGTATCAGAGCCGAACGATTCGATGGGAGAGGAAACAAATGTTATGGAGCAACTTGCTATTATGATGGCAAAGATCGAAAACATGGAGAGTGAGTTGAAGAGTGATTTGAGATCCCTAACAGAAAGAGTGAATGCTTTGGAATCACAGCCTTCATCTCCTAAAGCTCAAGATGTTAAGAAGAAGGGGGTTCTTCAAGATCATTCATCGGCTATCAAATTTTCAGCAGAAGAGCTATCCGAAGTTGAGAACTTTAGTAGGAGCAAGGGAGGAAAAGCACTGCCGCTACAAGCAGGGGAAGCAGGCACGTCCCTTGGAGGATACCAATGACCCGGTAACTTCAGTGGACCATGGCAGGCACGAGCGGTGGGCAGAGAACGAGGAAATCGTCGAGCTGATGGAGGAGGAGACTGGAACGTCAGACCAATCGGAGCAGCACCACTCAACTATCTTCCAAATCCTGGAGATTTTCGAAACTCAGAGGGGTTACCGGAGGGAGAATATTATGAAGCTCGTGAGGACAGAAGCAACAACTTCGAAAGAAGATGTGTGAAGGAAGCCAAAATAGAGTTTCCACCGTTTGATGGGACAACGAATGCTATGGAGTGGTTACAAAAGTGTGATGATTTTTTGCAGACCAAAGAATATTCAGTGATGACGCAAAAGTCAGACAAGCATCCTTTGTCTTAACCGGACAAGCTTACCACTGGAACCTCAACTTGCGGCGATTGGTAACACATAAGCTTGGATGGGAAGAGTTTAAAAGGGTTTGTAAAAGTCGATTTGGAAAAGCAGATGCAGTAAACCCAGTGGGAGAGTTGTCGAATCTTAGGCACACGGGAACAGTGGACGAATACTGTAGTCAGTTTGAAGAATGTCTAAGCCGACAAACAAGGCTCTCGGGTGATCAACAATTATGGCAGTTTTGTGCTGGATTAGCTGATAATTTGAGGAAAGAAGTAGAGTATTTACGTCCTGAGACAATTTTTGAAGCAATGGAGTATGCTCGAGACAATGAATACAAGATTGATGGTGATAAACGAGCTAGGACGTTTGGAGGGCATATGGCTCCACTATCTGGACATTTAGTCCAAAACGCTTGGCAAAAAATGCTAGAGAAGAAAGATCATGACAAAGAAGTTCATCAGCCCCGAAAAGAGGAAGCAAAACATGCTCTGCAAAAGCAATATTGGAAGAAACTGACTGTAGCAGAAATGGCGGAGCGTCGAGCAAAAGGACTTTGTTTTAATTGCGATGAACTCTACACACGAGATCATGTTTGTAACCCAGTCCTTTTTCATATAATGCCTGTCAGGAACGGAGATGATCAAGAGGATGAACCATTCGAAGAAGAAGAGTTTGTGGAATATGTTGAAGGAAGAAGAGAAGCTGTTAGAAGCATGCCTAGAGTTGGAGCTTGAGGACAAGCTCCTAGTCGAGGAGGAGAGTAATGATATGAGATATGAGTTTTGGAATAAAAGTTATGATTTTGATGATTTACTATTTACTTTAGATTAAAGAAGATTTGGATGTTTTCCTTTTAGTTAAGCTTATATGTATTTTCCTCTTTTAATTAGGTTATGATATCTTGTGTCATAACCTATATAATGGTTTTATATGATTAATAAAAATGGAACTTCCAACAATTAACCTTAATCTCCAAGAGAGTTTAGGGTTAAAGGAAGCTTAGCTATTTCTATCTTTCTCTTCTTCACGTGAAAAACGGCACCGATTACTCGAGCTCAGACAAGGAAACAGGCTCGTATCAGTGAGCTTTTACAATACAATCAAAAAATACACAATGATTCAAAACTGCATAGGACAAGCAAATTAAGAAACCTATTTACCATACTATATAGGAAATGTAGTTTTCAGACATAAGTAAAGCTTTTGTAACCTATTAGAATCATACATCTGACTAGCGGTGAAAAATTGTTTCTCCGTATCCATAGTTATTTGCTTACAAAGTCTATATGTTGGTTTGTTTAGTGTCCTTATACTTGATCATAGAGTGACTATAGCATGTTCATTAACTAACACTAACAGAGATGTGACGTTGGACGAAGTCTGAACTAGAACAGGAAAGCAAAGACTTACCCAAGGTTTCCCATTATTGTTCCTCCAGTTGGAAAATCAGGTGCAGGCATGTATTCCAGCAGTTCTTGCAGCTGATGCGACAAAGAAGAAAGTGTAAACATCATCATATGACAGCCCAACACACTAAAGCAAAGAAGAAAATAGGTAGAGAGCTATTGTACCGTAGCTTCTGGATTGTGGATTAATGCGCAAAGCACATCCACCAACTCTCCCAGATTATGAGGAGGAATATTTGTCGCCATGCCAACCTAAACAGTGTGGAAATGATCTTAACTCAATCGCATATTGTAATCTGATGATACAGCTAGGAAAATGTTCACAATATAAACTCAATAAACCGAAAATAGAATTTTAAGAAAAAGTCGAACTTAAGGTTTGTCAGATTGTTTTTACCGCAATCCCAGAGGCTCCATTCAGTAAAAGAGCAGGAAGACGAGCTGGCAACACAGCTGGTTCCTTCTGTGAGTTATCAAAGTTCGGCACAAAATCAACCTGCAAAAAATTTTAGAAACAAAAGAGACTAAGAGACAGTTATTCAACTTGGCGAGTAAGTGAGAGCCGTGTGATTTACCGTATCTTGGTCAATATCGGCTAACAACACTGCCTCAGCAAGTGGCTATAGAGAAGAAAAAAAAAATCAGCTATGGACACTAAACAGAGACGCATGAGAGAGATAGAAGCACTATAGAGTAGATGAAAAAGTGAAATTCACTCACGTCGAGTCGGCATTCAGTGTATCTCATAGCAGCAGCAGGATCTGCATCAATGGAGCCAAAGTTTCCATGTCCTTGGATAAGCGGACATCTCAAGGAGAAACTCTGCAAACAAAAAGATGCAAAAAAAAACGAAATGTTACTAAGACCAAAAACAAAACAGTAAGACTAGACTACATTCCATGGTGATTGTATATACCTGAGCCATCCTAACAAGAGCATCATAAACAGCAGTATCTCCATGCGGATGAAATTTACCAAGAACCTGTGCAGACAGACACCACAAACGTTACTCAGAACCACACTGAAGGGGCAGAGGAAGAACATTTAGAAGAAGAAAAAAATCACTAAACCTCTCCGACAACTCTTGCAGACTTCTTGTAAGGTTTCTTTGATGACATCCCGAGCTCGTGCATGGCAAACCTGTAAAGAAAGAATCAAACTTTAAAAAAAAATCGAATTTTTAATTTTTTTTTGCTGGAAAAAAGACTTAAAATTTCAACACTTAACAGTATTCTCCGATGAACAGGCTTGAGACCGTCTCTAACATCAGGCAAAGCGCGTCCAAGAAGAACAGAGAGTGCGTACGACATGTAAGACTCAGTAGCCTCCTTGTGAAGCTCAAAGGGGACGATACGAGGCTCCTCCTCCCCGCCGCCGTCCTTGTTGTTGTTGTTGTTATCCCCGGAGACAACCAAACCGCCGTTGTTGTTGGAGGACTGGGGAGGAAGGGAAGAGAGGAACCGGAGGCCGGAGGGTTGAGTGCGGCGGAGACGGCATAACGGGTCGGCGAGGGGGAAGCTGAAGTGGCGAGGGCGGCTGAGGGAGCGACGGAGGAGGGAGGAGGAGAGGCGGAGAGTGGAGGAGAGAGACATGAGAGAGTTAGGGTTAGGGATTGAGACTGTGGAGTGGCAAAAGGGTGTCATGCCCAAAAGAGTTTTAAGGAATTGTAGAAGAAGAGAAAGGGATTCAAAAAGCTAAAACCCTAGCGAGCGACACCGGAGGATTTTTTTCCCCCAGGCGCCAATTTCAAGACTCTGTCGGGTGGGCTTTCTGTCCGAACAAAAAAAACTTATCTTGTTTTGTGATTTCTTAAGGTATTTTTATTTAGTTTTAAATTAATGATATACTTATCTAACCAAAGAAATATATATTAAATATTATTTTTATTAATTTTACATTTTCACACGCATTAAAATACAATAAATTATTTTCTATGATTAATTTTTCATTTAACATTAGACC
>NW_026616647.1:0-22988 GCF_000801105.2 Raphanus sativus | reverse complement strand
ACTCCACATTAATTATAGGTTTGGATAGACTAATAAAGGATATTCTGTTTGGATTCTGAATTTATTGATTTGATTTGTGTAGAAAGATTACAAAAGTCGATTTGTATAGATAGCTTGCATTTTATCCTCTAAGAAATATATCTGTAGCTATCTCGGTTATATGTTACAGTAATTAATATATGTGTTGATCATTGTACTGCACATTTTACTTCACAAACAGGTGATATCTATATGATACCATGGAGAACGTGATTGAACATTGGACTTTTAGGATTAATTAATATATGTATGATAGCAATGAAGACTTGAAGTCATGTTTTTTGTTTTTCTTAAAACTAAAGTAATCCTCCACTGTTTGTATGTGAAGAAGAAAAATGGACGTTACAGTCAAGCGATGGCAATAAAAAAATATATTTTACCATTTTTATTTTCTTTATTTTTCACTTTATAATTTAGCTGATAAAACAGATTGCGTTTAATAAATTCTTTCCGTTTTTGTAGGTATGAATTTAAATTAGGAAAATGTGTTTATTAATTGGAAAAGACAACATTAATGAATTGTAAAGATTATTTATAATTTTAGTGGCATTAGAGTGTAAATAACTTGCAAATCTTAGGGTTATTTTATATTTGTACTTCTATTTTAATAGTATAGATTTATGTTGGTTTAAATTAAGTTGTTAGTCATGTTGATATAATCAAGGAACCAAACAGATTTAAGTAGCCAAACACCTACTATTCTAGAAAAAGTCCAAATTTAAATGGCAACTTCTAAATAGTAGATAAATTTTAGGACCCTAAATTAATATAGTAGATGCACGGATAACTCTAGATAGTTGAAAAGATGAGCGATCTATTGAGTATCACTTTCCGATAGATCATTCATCTTTTCATTACTCAATCTCAAACACGTATAACTTTAGAGTTTTAAATGGATGTAATATGATAAAAAAATAAGTTAATTTTGATGATATAGGTAACCAAACTAATCTTTATAAAAAATTTTATATATCATAATTCGAAATGTTACGCAAATAATCCGTGTCATTTTCTGTTTTCAATCTTGATCACACACGTTTGAAAGAGAGAGAGAGTTCGATTGCGTTAAGTGTTCTTGATCCTGTTTCCTCGTAACATTTCTTTACGACTTTTAAATGTTGGAGTTTCACATGTCCTTATCTGCAAGACTGCAACGCCAAAAAAAAATGTCGAATATGATTGTTAGACGTTTTCAGCAAACTTTACAAAATGGAGTTCATTATAAGTTTCTCACAAAAATCATTTACGATATATAATATGATCACTACTATACAAGAAGCTTTTCGGAATATAAACTTAGCTATTGGAGATATAAAAGGTTAATTATGAAAAATTCACCGGATACATAAGCTAGATTCTCTCGCTTACTGCAAATATAAAATTCATCACGGTATGCACACTAGTTTTAAAAAACTTTGTATTTAAAAATTAATTTAGTGTGTTACGCTACTCATTATTAGTCACATGTATGGGGCTTATATCGTTTATTTTTAAAAAAATTAATTTCGGGCCTGACCTTGGCAGACATTCCTAGTAAGAAGTTATTTTTTTTCCTTCTAATTTTTATTCCGATGATTAATCAAAGTAGATCAATAGAAAAACTCGATTCAAATAGTTTCACATGGAGAAAAACGATATCCTGATTCTTTTTTCTTGACTTTGATAAAAATGCATTTTGTCTTTGTTCCAAGAAAGGCCATCGTTTTGGTAAATACTCTTGCAGAAAACTTATTGTTCTTTTTGGTTCAGGAACTAGTTAATTTAATAATTTACAAAAAAACTAGTTAATTTAATAACAATCAAACGTTTGAACAAAAACGCTTATCATTTGTTAGACATTCGCATTTTTCTGCTTCTCTTTCCAGCATATGGATTCGTAGGGCAGGCTGGCAAGCAGTATATATACTTCTCTACGCACAGAAGATATACACCGAAGGACTAGGCCTTTACGAGTTTCACCAATGATAAAAATTCTAGCGGACTAAACAACATTCTTTTGTGAAGGACGAAGAACGACGTATCATAATATATATAAGCTTACCGTTTTGATGACAATACTTTTTTTTGGCTCCGTTAATTATTATTGTTATGTTTGGTATGTTTAACATGTGTGGTACATGTATATACCCTAGGTTAAAATTGTTGTATATATATATTGATATCTGTAAGTATTTTGCAATCCGCTTACAAATAACACACAAACAGCACTGCACACAAAGATGACTGATGTTTACCGGCAGGTCTTCGATCACTAATTCTCTACTCTCTGGAGGGAGATGATTGATGTTTACACTTAGCAACGCTCTTGCTTCATTTATTTATGTTTTATTTATACAAAATCACGTATATACAACTTTTCCTTGGTATGGACTATGGAGATATAAGATTTTCTTACAATTTTTTTAGCAAATATCAGCTTATTATTGCAATAGTTGGTTAAAACTGAAGGACAGTCACACGGGCAATACCTAAAAAGAATAACAGCTCTAATTTTTTACTTACATGTCATCTAATTTTCCTGATGTGGAGGGTACATCAACTAATTTTACCAATGAAGATGTCATATATATGTACAATTTTTTTTTTTGAGAAAACATAATATTTATTTTATAAAAGTAATTCTTTTTAGAAAATGTAAAATTGATTTAGTAAAATTAAAAAAAAATTTGAATAGTTAAATTTTAATCTTATATAATTTTAATCTTTATTATTTAGCAAACGACTAGTCAGTAGTCAAACACCTGATTGTGATACAAAGAAAAAGAAAAATTAGAATATTATAGATTAATTGATCCAAATATGACTTTTGTAAGGAAAAGATAAATATTTTGATAGATGGAACTTGGCAGGGAAACAAAGGAGCTTCGGAAAGTTCCATACCCCTATCAAGAAAGTCTCTAAAAATGCAAGAATCCAAAGTAGACAAGGGATTGGGATCTTTTGTATAAGCAACTTTTACTTTTTTTACAGTCATAAGTTAAAAACCTGGTACGTCAAAAATTTATGTCAGTTTGGTTTACACTATTGATATTAGTCTAACAGCTTAAGTCGATTTTCTGGTTTTCGTTGGATATGTTTTAGTCAATGTTCAATGCTGATATAGATTATTCGAGCTGGTGGTTATAAGAAAAAAACTAACTTTCAATACTTGATAATTGTGGAATATTTCAATACTTGATAATTTATGAGAAAAAAATGAACAACTATTACAACTTGATATCCTATCAAAAGTTAAATGACAATTTATCTCAAATAAACAAAATAGAGTTGCTTGATACTAGGGACATTGTCTATCCCTGGATTAGGAAACAGGTTCACAATGGAGAAACAACTTACTTCTGGTCAACAAACTGGTCTCCGTATGGTAAACTTTCTGATTATCTCAAAGATTCAGGTCCTCTACATTTCCCGGTCGGCAGCAATGCTACTCTTGCTGAGCTATGGGATAATGGCGACTGGATCATCCCTCATGCTCGTTCCAATCGCCAACTACAGGTCATCACCTATCTCTCTACCCTGTCCCTTACTCTCCACATCGATGAATTTGAATGGTGGCCGGAGAATCAGAGGAGCACTAGCTATTGCACGGGTGCTATTTACAAACTGCTTCGCCCTTTAGCCCCTCAAGTGCCTTGGCATAATGAGGTGTGGTTCTCAGGAGGCATTCCAAAGCACATGTTCCTGGTGTGGTTGATGGTGAGGAACAGATGCCCAACACGCGACAGGATTTTGAGTTGGGGAATTCAGACTGATCCACAATGCTTGTTTTGCAATACTGAAAATGAGTCTATTGCCCATTGTTTCTTTGACTGCAGCTTTACTTGGGAAGTTTGGAAGGTAATTGCAGCAAAGTGTGGTTTCACATCTACTAGGCAGTGGATCACTCTTCTCCCCCAGCTCAAAGCCCACACTACAAACAAGGTTCGGAAGACACTTCTACTCCTCTCCTGGCAAGCAGTATTGTACACGCTTTGGACAGAAAGAAACCGGAGACTCCACAATTCTCAGTTCTCCTCATCTGATGGACTAATCAACCAGGCAAAACTCACTATAAAAAACATGATTTCGAGTCTACGGACTGATAGGCCTAAGTTCTCCTCCTCACTGATGCAGTTGTGGTTCGCTACCTAGCTCTCCCATCCTACTAAATTAACTGATTCAAGTTTGTATCTTTTTAAATATGTAAGATCATTTGGTCACTGGGTGCTAACTCTGTCAAATTTTTTATTCTCTTGCATTTAAATAGTAAAGTCTTTTTCAAAAAAGAAAAAAAAAACAAAATAGAGTTTAGGCCAAAAGAGGTTTGTAATCTTATAGCTTCTGTTTAGTGTTGGTACTGAAATTATAGGTATGTAAAATTTAATAATTCTATTCTTTTTTAGTAATTCTGTTATAAAATTAAGGAAAATCTGTATATAATAATTGTGTTAAATTTGAAAGAAAAACTAATATGTTATTAAAATATGCTCGAACCGGTCTTCTTACTCTTCACAATCTGATTGAGTTTGACCGCTCGATTATGATTCTTCCATCAAAAGGTCATCAAATATTTATGGCATTTTGGCAAATTCCACTCACACGTCACACAAACGGTCAAAAAGAAATACAAAACATAAGAGAAAAATAATATAATAAAATTATAAAATACACAAACTTGATGACAAAAACAAGAAAATAAACTCAGAATCGAAATTAATTATTCCTAAACCGGAAACACACACGAACAAACCGGGTTATATCACATGAAAAATTGGTTTAGTTTAGTGGTAGGGCTAGGAAACAGTATAATGGGAGATGTATAGTTGGTCAAGACAGTTGACCAACTCTTTCCCTTTCCTGTTTTCAGACACAATCTGCGAAGATAGAACTTCTCATAACTCCAATGTCCAAACCAATATAAACCCCATAGAGATAGAGATAGAGACCGAACACGAAAACCCAATCTCAAATCTCCCGGATTTAGTTCAAAAGCTCGAATCTTTTAATTGCTTCGATGGGTGAGAAAGATTCAGAGACAGCTCCGATTTGGGGAAGAACACGACAGAGCGAGAGCAACAACATCCACCGAATGGATGTGGAATCGTCTGCTCTGTCTGAGCAACATCGATCTCAGAATCGAAGTCGAGGAGGCTCTTACGAAGAACGAGGAAGAGGAGTTAAAGAGTTTCGGAGCTGGTTCTCTTGGCTCATCCCCTGTTTCGTGATCGCTAACGTCGTCGTGTTCGTGATCACCATGTACGTCAACAACTGTCCGAAGAATTCTGGAGACTGTTTCGCTGGTTTCTTGGGTCGGTTCTCGTTTCAGAGTACAAAAGAGAATCCTCTTCTGGGTCCTTCCTCTCTCACGTAAAGCTCTCTACTTCTAGGGTTCTTGTTTGCTCCCTCTATAGCTTGAAAGAAGTATCAGATTGATGTTAGTTTGAGTTCTAGAGAAAGTGTGTTTCTTTCTCCTAATTTGAGATTGATTTTGGTTAATTTTGGTTACTTGGAAACAGGTTAAGAACAATGGGCGGATTAGATGTGAAGAAAGTGGTTAACGGAGATGAAGGATGGCGTCTACTATCTTGCAACTGGTTACATGGAGGAGTTGTTCATTTGTTGGTGAACATGTTGACTCTTTTGTTCATCGGTATGCGTATGGAACGTGAATTCGGTTTTAGTAAGTACTCTCTTGATCTATTTTGTTACATATCTCTAATGAAATATGTGTATAACCTATACTTTTCATTTTTTTTTTCTCTTAGTACGGATTGGGTTGCTTTATTTAATATCGGGGTTTGGAGGAAGTATATTGTCAGCTCTTTTCCTCCGCTCAAACATCTCTGTGGGAGCATCTGGTGCTGTCTTTGGTTTACTTGGAGGAATGCTCTCTGAGATCTTTATCAACTGGACAATCTATACTAACAAGGTAACCCAAACACATTCAAAAACATGTTTCATATAGGAACAATACACCACCACATGGTCACACATCTGGATAAATATAATGTGTTAAACAATGTTTCCAAATTATAAGAATTATTATGTGTTTTTCCGATAACCGGAAAATCAAATCACATATTAGTTCATTGATGTTATTAAAGTTTGGAAGTTCATGTTCTTTGCCAATGCTTTGTCTAGGTTGTGACGATCATAACTCTTGTACTGATTGTGGCTGTAAACTTGGGACTCGGTGTGCTTCCTGGAGTGGATAACTTTGCACATATTGGAGGTTTTGCTACTGGTTTTCTTCTTGGATTCGTGCTTTTAATCCGTCCTCATTACGGATGGATCAACCAAAGAAACGCTCCTGCAGCTAAACCTCACAAGTATAATATCTGTCAAGCCATATTATGGACTGTCTCTCTTCTCCTCTTGCTTGGTTGGTAAGTTGTTAAATTTATATTAACTATATATAAACCAGTCTGTTTTCTTCTAGAAACACTAGAAAAAAATTACACAAAACCGGTTTGTTTCCTTGTCAGGTTCATTGCGGGTTTGATCTCACTTTTTAACAATGTGGATGGAAACAAACATTGTTCATGGTGTCATTATCTTTCATGTGTTCCAACTTCTAGATGGAGCTGTAACCGAGAACCAGCCTCTTGCACGGTAACAATCTTTATATCCATTTTCATTATCCAGTTTCTCTCAGGGTCTCTAATCAACATATCTTTGAGATTTATTCTTTTTTTTCTTTGTGCAGACGACTCAATTAGGCAACCAGTTGAGCATAACTTGTTTGAGGAATGGGAAGTCAGGATCATACATTTTGGCAAATCCCTCGGATTCACGGATTAATAGCTTATGCGTTCAGCTTTGCCGTTGATTTTAGAATACACATTCAGTCATTGTATCTTATTTTGTGTATATTTAATAGGAGCACCTTGTTGAATAAATATTAAGATATTATTCTGAATTGTATTTGAGTTTTGAGATCTCTGGTAAACCATCACACTCCTGTTTGATCGTATTTAGTAAATTTTCACATGGTCATGCGTAGACTTTAGAAGAACTTTATGTATAAAAACCTAGTGTAAGGCCAACTAATTCAGTTTTCATTATCTTTGAATCTCTTATATATTAAAAGAAAAAATCATTTTTAATAACTAACCTTTAAAGCATAAATTATTCGCAAAATTGTCAGCGAGAATTTCTCACCATTTGTTTTCTGCCATCTGAAATATTATTAAACATAAAGCATATTACAAAAGTCCAGAAACGGTCCATAAGTTAAACCCAGTTAAACCCAAACCGGGAAGTCCATTAGTACAAACCAAACTCCAAGCCCAAACAAAAAACTGAGATCGAACTTCTCACCAGTTACTTCTCACCACTTCTAATCAAAAAAACTTCAAGAATAATTTTTTTAAATGAACACCACTATGATTAATCAAGAGTAACACGATTACAATACTAAAAATGGATTTGTAGCATTACAACACATATAGTTCTTATAAGAAAGATATTGTGAATCGAAACTTTTATAAATATATCCTTATATAAGATTAAAATTTAATTATTTAGTTAATTTTTGTTAATTTTACTAAATAATAAAATTTTATAAAATTTTACATTTTCTAAAAAAAATATTTTTACTAACGACTATTTTTTAAAATGTACATGCGGTATCCTATTTAGCAAAATTAGTTAACGTAGCATCAATGTCCACCAAATTAGATGATATTGCCATTAGGGTATGATTAGGCCAAATAAAATAAACATTAGGTATATTATTTGAAATTTTCGAAAATTTATGTATGTTTTATCACGACGATATAAGTCAGGTATAAATCGAATATATTACAATGGGTATAAAATGGCGGTTCTCCTGGCATTTATCATAAAAACTCAACAACGAACAAAAGCAAATGATCGAGCAATCACTATCCCACGGCTCAAGAAAGCCAACGATTAGTATCGGTGAATGAGTTGCTTACATGCATCCGGGTTCTTCGAATAATACTGGACCTCGGCCTGTTAAAAATAGAAAGAAAACATTTTTTTAATAGAAAGAAAACATATTAGAGCTTTTGCATTAGTACCACTGTAAATCTATTCTTGGAACTAAAGAACAGTACTGTACCTTGCGGACTCCTGTTATGGCAGCTATAAGATTTTGTCCTAGTAACTCCTGGAGGACTTTATTCTTTTCCAGAGCTTCAACAGCTTCTGAGAGCGTTTCAGGAAGTCTCTTCAATGTATCAGCCACATCAGCCGGATTTGTATCTGATGTTTTTCATCAAAGGAAATGTAAAGGAAAGGTGACATCACTCACATGTGAAGAAAATGTATTTTGAAGGATGGATTCAAATATAAGAGGCATTTCATAACATCTAATATTATAAAACAACATTATTAGAAGTTTTACCTATAGGATCAGGAAGTTGAAGGTGTCTCCGGAGACCATCAATTCCGGCAGCCATTACACTGGCCAAACTAAGGTGAGGATTTGTAGATCCATCACATGCTTTTATCTCAAAGTTAGTAACTAAACCATCAGGAGCTCCTGGTGGAGAAGCCGTTCTTATAGCCGCCTCACGGTTCTCCTTCCCCCAGCATTGGAATGCTCCACTGAATGTATTAGGTTGGATTCGGTCATAGCTGAAAATATAGCAAAGATATAACTTTAATTAGCAACAATCCAAACATCACTCTAAAAAAACTATTTTTTTAGTTACCTGTTTGGAAGTGGAGCTAGAACTGCAAATAGTGAAGGAAGGTGAAACAAAACTCCAGCCATGAACTCTTCTCCAATGGAAGACATTCCATGAGCAGATGTTTTACCCGAGGCCGGGAAGACATTTTCACCGTTTTTCCAAAGACTTATATGAACATGTGATCCAGAACCAATATCACATAAATCATACCTGATAAAACACACACACACACATACAAATGCATTCTATTAATTAATATCTAAAGGTTACAAAGCTTATAACTCAGTGGGATAAGAGACTGGCATACTTTGGAACAAAGGTCGCAAGCAACCCATGTTTCCTTGCGACCGATCTTATAACTTCACGTGTGTAAACTAAATTGTCGGCAGCATGGAATGCAATGGTGTGACCTAAAGATACTTCAAACTGACCTTTCCCGGATTCAGCATGAAACTATAAAGAAATATATACCACGTCAAGAACGAGGATGTAGTTTTGATACAAGTCTGATCTTAGTTTGTGAAGAATTTTTTTGTGACCTGTTCAACTGCGATGTTCAAGCACTCAAGAGCAGGTATAATTTCATGGAAAATCGGAGATGCGGCATCGTAAGAGGATGTAGAACAGTAAGGACAAACGTCAAAAGGCACATACTCTTCTTTCCCTTCCCTTCAAAAAATTGTGTACGACAAGTGGTAAGATTATTATGAAACCGACTGGATTGAACAAAGAAACCAAGATTCAAGAAACCTATATAGCTTCATACCTCACAACATTCTTGAGGAGATAAAACTCATTCTCAAAACCAGCGTTCATTACCTAAAAAGCCAAGGAAACTTGAAGTTCACGCTACTAAAAGCCAATAAAAGTATCCGCACAGAGAGTAAAAATGGAGATTTTTACCAAGTCAAATTCATCTTTAAGAACTTTTGAGACTCTTCTTAAGGTTTCTCTTGGACAATATTCCCATGCTTCACCCGGCTTAAGGAGCATGTCAGCTAAAACCATGCTCTCTTGCATTGTCCTAATAGTAGTGTTAATTATGATATTATCAATGTACGTAATAAAGATGAAACAGAAAATATGCTTAAGTTAGCAGCGAAGAGCAGGAACACAAAACAAGTACCATGGTATTGTCCGTTTGGTTGATAGATCTGGAACCAGTCTGATCTCACCCACACCAGTTAATTTAGACTCTTCTGCGGGTCCATCGTAAAATGAAGTCATCCCCATTGATGCATGAGTCAGACCAATACCATTCTTCTTCACACTTCTGTTAAAACGCTGCGCTTGAACAACCTGTAAAACAAACGTAACTCTTGTCACGGTTCCGTGGTTATTATTAGGGTAAGAATGCTAAGTGAGGAAATAGGTTTCTTCAGAAGAGACACCCACACGGCATCTTTGCTGTCCAGAAGTATCAACCCAGATAACACGTACAAAAGAACTACTATCTTCTTGAACATGCATGGGCACCTCCATCTGTGACTTAGGAGCTATTCTACTTTGTAGAATAGAAGAACTTGTGTCTACATCTAGCTTATAAAACGCAATTGCATTGCGTGATAAAATGTCTTTAGCTGCATCAATAGCTTCCATGAGTGAGAGATCACCACTGACACAAGCATCACGTAGAACTAAGAAGATGACCTCGCGTGCTTTCTTTGCACCTGAAAAAAAAACAGAGAAGTTCAACGGTCAGGGCCTAAACGGACATGGGTAGCCTGTTTTTAACATCCCTACATAGAACTCTGATCTAAGAGAGACTGAAGTGAGAAGATTGGCAAACAATACAAAATAGGTAGGACCTTGAACTTACCCAAATAGTAGGTCTCAGGAAATGCATAGCCATCAGTACTGAACATCACCTGGAAAGTGTCTTATATGGTTAAGCTTTCTATGTCACATATAAACAAGAACAAAGATAATGTTAAACATGGTGCATTTTACCTTCTTTGTTGGAGCCAAGTCAAGAAGTTCCTTAACAGAAGATACCATACCATGAACACTAAGCTTTGGAACCGCCAAACCGAAATCAAGGTATACCTAAGATAGATCAAGAATAAGCAAAACGGGATTGCATGCATAAGCTTACAAATAGCTGGAGTGTGCATGAAGTAACACCTGAGGATAAACTGAAGACAGATATGAAGCTTCCTTTGAGAATGGATAAGATGCATGAAGAAGAACTACACGACACTTTGCAAATCTTTTGTCCTCAAGAAGGGTTCTAAGGTGAAGAGGATTTGATAACCTCAAATCCAAATCCTTGTCACCAAAACTTATTACAAAAGAAAGAAGAAAATAGTCATTACTACAAACCTCGGAGCTTAGAATCATTAAGAGGATAAAAGATTAACCTAAACTTGCATACCCTGTGTGAATTTGCAAGGGCAAGTCACAACCTTCAGCTACCTCCAAACTACGAGTAATAATGTAATCAATCAAGCCTTTGTTTCCAATACGGACAGGCTTTCCAGCTGCATAAAGAAGAGGAAGGTTGTGACTATAGACATACTACAAGACCAAACCTGAAATGTTCATCTTACCTTGTAAGACTTCAAAAAGGCCATTCTCAGCAGCTTCTTTGCTCACATGAGTATCAATATCCAAACCGCCACGGTAAGCAGCAATTGTTTTTAAAGCAACAATCTCTGAAACAAGCGTGTCCACAGTCAAGGTAAAAAAATACAAAAAAAAAAAAATAGTAAGTAACCACATTCATTACAAGTGTATTAAAAAAAAGGATATGAATTCAATCTTTGAACAAATGCTTTAGTGAAAGAATCCAAAGTCCAAGAAGAGTTATCAGGACACTCCTCGTGAAGAACTTGCTCGGCTAGAGTTTCAATACGCAGAACTCGACCAACAAATTGAACATGGTTTCTGTGCCATTTAATGTCATGCTTCTTGTCCAGCTCCAATCCATCATCAATGAGCAGAGCAGAGATTCTTGCTTCATTGAAACATTTGGTAGTGAGAGAGCGCACTCCCAAAGTTTGACGATATTTCTCAATCGCTTCTAGAGATACTTCAGTGCCATAGAGTTGAGCAACTTCCCTCAGATTCCTCTGTTTCAATTGACAAAAGAGATCAGGGGTGGCCTTGTATACCTTTGATAAAACAGATGTGAAACAAGGTATGTTCGTGTACCTTGAAGGAGAGAGAATGGTGAGCAAAGGATAAGGCGTCTCCGGTGGCCTCTGAGAAAGTTCGGATGAAGGGAAAAGAAGAGTCGAGAGAGACAATGTTGTGAGCGTGAGCATCAACGAGTTCTACTTGATTTATTGCTTCCTTTAACTCCTTAAACTCCATTCTTGAAGTGAAAACTCCAGAAAGTTACATTCAAGAAGATGACTGTTTCTGAAGTAGAAGTGACTTTCTTCTCTTTGTTTTCTGATCTGTCCGTGCACGATACGATTTGACTTTTTGGTCACCAAGGAGTTAGGTGGTGCACATGTACTTGTTAGGTGATGCAAATAACATTTTCTTGCATGCGCTGTTTCTCGAAGTTGGCGTTTTCTAACTTATTCATGTGATCATGTCACATTCTTGTTTTTTTATAAAATTAGATGGTTGCACATTGCGTCATTATTACCACTCTTGTCCTAAGAAACCAAACCAACACTCACCCTCTGCATTTTTTTTTTCTCCCTGACGGTTGTCACTTACATTGAAACGTTTGGAAAAGCAGTAAGGTTCAGGAAATGGATGATGTATTCAGGAAGATGGAAGTATCAAGGAGTGAATCCAACTCTTTATCACTTATTGTTCGCTTGTTAACGCATATAGCAAAAGTTGTAACTACAATGAATCATGATGGTAATAACAAAAATCAATAATCATAAGATACATACAGATAGATGAAAACAGATTCAAACTTCATCTTCCACATTTCTAGCTTACCTTTGGCTCACCTTCATATACAATCCCTGTTACACAAAAAAAAAACATCAGGCAAAACTGAAACCACTCTAAAATAAACAATAAACTCTGATTAATCTCTCAAGTTCGAGGACGTTGGCATATACATTAGTGGTGTGTATGGTAGCTCCAGTGGTCATGCTGATGGTCTGTTCAAGAAAAAAGTTACTCATCAATGAGATAAGAGAAAACCCTTTTTCTTTTTCTTTTAAGTAGCCTAGAGAAGTGTAGAAGATACCAAAATATTACACCTTACTTAGGAGATAAAGTGTCCAAGTGAGGACAGAACCAGTGGTTTCATGACCTGCAACAAGCATTGATCCATGTTCACAGCTTTTACAAAACTCAAGCCTCAAAGATTGAATCTTTACCGTCCAAAAAGGAACTCGGAGACTTCAGCGACTAACGCTTTAGCCTACTTTGGATAGTTTCTGAGAACGTGTTTCGAGATCGCTGGATCGCTCACTACAACGAAGTTACGAGGACCAGCAGCGAGCCGGTAGATGGGTCCGTACTCAGTAACTCAGTTTATCCATTTGTAGAGCGGTAAGAAGAGAGGGAGATTGAAGAAAGAGAGAAGACTCCATCTTTCTCGTAAAATGTTATATATAAATGAGGTCACTCTGTTTTAGCCCATTGATGAAGCTCTGTTCGAAGCTTCGGTGCAGAAACATTCGACTCTGTTTATGTGTAGCACTAGCAATAATGAAGACGGCGAATAAAACGGTGCAAAAATGAAGGTAAATATGGGCCTTTTTATCTGGGCTTTCAGAACATTAAGGGCCGTCAAACCAAATGATAGGAAAATGATAGGAACGAACCACAAAAATTCAAGTCTCGTTGACACGAACACGCTTTTCTGACCCAAGTTACAGTTCTTCGATCTTGTTAGGCAAAGCAGAGAAGTACAAGGGAAAGTACAGGGGAAACGATTTTCCGACACTAGTTGTGTTGGTTTGTTCGGAGACACCATGTTCAATATGTGGTAATATTATGTGTTTCCGTGATTGTGCTCTGTCTGATTCTATCGAGTTTATGATGAATCAAGATGCATGTGTGTTCTGTATGTAAGCTGGCTGTTCATGGAACAGAAGGATGGATTACGGCAATGTAACATACTGCTGCGAGATAGTTATGGAATGATGACGTGTCAAATGATTATTGGCTCCAAGATATTGTTTTGGCTTGAAGCAATGAAGATTTGGGTATATCAAAATTAATGGACTACACTATAATTATAAATACAAACTTATCTAACCATTTCTAAATAGCACAACCCAACAAAAAAAATCACTGATATAAGCAATACACTTTTTTTCTGGTGGTTTCTAGACGAAGCAGTTAACTTGACCTTCAGTTTTTCTCTTGCGAGGAGGTGGGCAGTCTTTGTTTTGTTGGTCACTTAGCTGCCTTGCGAGTATCCGCGTGTAAGAGCTGGTGGTCTTCTTTGACGTTTTCCCAAGTAGCGTTTCAAGGTCTTTTGTCCTTGTATCTTAGTTTTAGTGGTGGTTTCTGGTTATGCAAGTTTCACATGGATAGCAACTGCTGGAGTTGGTGTAGATTTGACCCTCGATTGTTTCTGTGTTGCTGGTTCTAATATGGCTTGGTGATATTCCCTTCAGGGTTGGGACTACTCAAGACATTTGTTCTTTAGGTCAGCTCCATTGATATCGAATTCTTCTCGAAAGGTGGAAGGAATAGATTTGTGGACATATATGGGTTTTAGACTCAGTTTATGTCTTTGTTTTATTTTGTTTGGTTTATGTTCTTTGTCTTTGGTTTCTTATCGACACTATGTATCTCAACTTTCTTTCGAGTTAAAAGCAATACACTTCTACATTATTATAAACTATGGATATCATCTTAGCACTTGAGAATGTAAGTTTTCTTAAGCCTTTATTCCTCTTAAATATATACAGGTTTATATTTAGTTGTGTTCTAACTGAATTCAGAAACCGAATCAATGTTTACAAATATTTGAACGGTTCATATAATCTCTCGAACAGAAAAACAAAAACCAAACAAGAATCGAACCAAAAAATCAAATGGGTAACAAAATATAATTTATGTACCTAATATATATATGTATATTTTTCGGTTTTCAGATTGTCAAATATTCTAAAAGTGCTATCCATAAACTGAATTATCCAAAATACCAGATTAATTTATTACTTATTATCTGAATATTTAAAATTATCAGAATTTCTAGATAGAACTGAACATCCACATAATTTTTATCTAGAATATCCAAATTTATCTGAGTTATCCTATATTTTATATAAATTATTTAAAATTATAAAACAGGAATTGAACCAGAACGAATTGAACTTGAAATATTAGCGGGTTCTTAAAATTGTTATTCAAACCAAACCGAAAAATAACAAAAATTCAAATTCATAAATAATTGAACGATTCCTATATCTCTTGCCAAAAAAATCAAAAAAGGAAACCAAAACGGAATCAAACTCTTAACATTTACACCAAAAAAACAGAATCAAATTGAAAAAATAATTAGAACCAAACCCAAAACCAAACGCCTAGGTCTAAGAGCTTGACATGTTTCTCTACTACCATCCACAAATACAGTTTTCTCGGTTGGTAGCGGTTGACTTGGTTTCAAAACAATTATACAAACTGCTACAAATCGCTTCAAACCGCTTCGAACCTCTTAAAATCAAAAGCTGGTTTCAGTTAGCGTTTGCGGTTGCGGACAGTCGTGGGTGAATAAATAAATATAAAATTAATTTTTAAATTTTTAAATTAATAATTAAAAATAGAAATTTTATAAATTAAAAATATATATTAATTTAAATTCACAAACAGTATCATAATTGGTTTTATAAAAAAATTAAACTAGCTATTCATTAGAAATTTTTAAAAAATAATATACATATACAAATATAAAGATATACACATATATAAAACGAAACAAAATACTATTTTATATAATATATTATTTTTAAACCCAACCTGAAACTAGTTAGAAAAGTGAATCACAGTACGACCGTTCGGACCGATTTTCGTCATTAAAAACAAACAAAAAAAACATAATCTACATAATCATAATTATGTAAGAGTTTTTTACATTCTAGAGAAGTTTCCAAGTTTTATTTACAAGCTAAGACACTTTATGCTATTGGGACAATTTTTTGCAACTAGAAACCAAACCATTACAACTAAAGTCATCTATCTAACTAAAATGGTCCCACCATCTTCTTAAATTGATTATTTTCTTCTCTTTTTTGAAACAGACAAACAAAAACTAAAAATTAAAAAACTTCTTCTTCCCATTTCACTTTTGGATATCTCAATCCATCGTGCATCATGTCATCTATGTTGCAGTTCCTCTCGGTTTTCCTCCATCATCGTTGACAAACTCGAACGGAAGCCGCTGCGGTTTTGTCTTCTCCTTTGCCGCGAAATCATCAGAACATCTTCCTCCTCCACGTTGTTCTCTGCAACAATTGCCAAATCTCAAAAAAAAAACTCACTATTTTTGAAATCTGAAGTTGAAGAACTTTTTATAAATGATAAAACTACGATCTTGAAGTGTAATCTATAATTAAAGTGTAGAATCATGGAAAATTGTGAAAAAGAAATCAATGGCGACCACAAAAATTATTGTAGAAAACCTTAAAAAAATCTGAGAAAAACGAAGAGATATTTACCAAAATGCCATTTATTAAAAAATTGAAAATAAACAAGACATGTACACGTTCATGGGTGTACACATAGATAGTAACGTGTATATACACTATTATATATGGTATTGTGCAGCTAGTAGTGATGGAAACACGCTCTCATATTTAACAGAAAACAATAATTTTCATACATCATTTGAGCAATTTCTCCACGGTTCTTTTATTTGTTTGCTTTATTATATTTGTATATAGTGAGATAATACTTGTGTAAGTATTCTACGAAAACAACTGAAAAGTTACATTGGACCAAGATATCTTCGACGCAAGAGATAGAGGTCACATTACAAACCAGCAATACTCAAAACTAAACATTTGATTGGATCAAGATGGGAGCAAAATATTAGAATTGCAAACACCGCCAACGTGTACACATGTATTTCTAATTTGTTCAAGTTTCTACACGTGTACACGTCACAAGTGTACACACATGTCGTTTGTTATTATTGCTCAAAAACAAAAAAATGGTGTTACATGTGAGTGTCTATGCATCGGTGTACACGTGGACACAATTATTCAAGTGAATCATTGTACATGATAGTAATATTTGTATGTACACATGAACATCATTTGGTTGTACATCATTTAGTTGTACACATGAACATCATTTGGTTGTACACATTTTGATGGTGTACATATGTACACACTGATGAATACATTACGTAAGGTGGACAATCGTGGTCGTGTACACATGTGTACATTTGTGGTTATGTACATGTGTACAACCGTGATTATGTACAAGATTATATATTATTTATGTATACATAAGTTCGAAACATGCTTATTGCACATGTGTACTTTGTTTATCCAAATGTACATGAATGTTCGATATTCTGCATCTATACCATTTTATTTGTACATGATACACAAATTGAGTGATATTTCATGATTTTAATGTCATTGTACATGTGGATGATAAAAAAAAAACATCAGATATCATTGTAGAGTGTGTACATGTGTTTTTTTTATTATCCACATGTACAATGACATTAAAATCTTGAAATATCACTTAATTTGTGTATCACAAAAGCGTACACAAAATAACATGTGTACATTAAATAAGGTGTACACCAACATCAGAGATGCACCTTCACAGATCTTAAAAGATAGATCGAGTGATGCATAAAAAGATTTCATAAAAAAAAATTGAGAAAAGAAATTTAAGAATCAGATTTGAATTTTATAAAAAATAGAGAATGAAAGAGGAAGAAGACGAAAGAGAATGAAAGAGGAAGAAGAGACAAAAAAATATCTGAAAAAAAAGAAGAAAATAATGAGAGAAAAGACATGGGTCCACTACTAGTCATTTGATTTCAACTAGTAAACGTAATGAGAACACAAGAAAGTTAAGAAAAAGTGTCTCAGGAGCATAAACTGCTCTATTCTGTAATAAAAAAACTTGAAACTGTCCTATGGTGTAATTGTTTATTTTCACTATAGGACAGTTTATGAGTTTTAATAACATTATAAGGCAGTTTGTGCTACTAGAGTAGTTTTTCACAACTATAAGCTAACTAAGTTCTTTTTTGAAACTAAATGGACCCCACCATTTTTAATTTTGGTTTCTTTCTCTCACTGTAAAAGAAAAATAAAATTTAATGATAGAGAAATGATTTTAATGGTAAAAATCTGGGAAACACTAATTTTAGTGGCTAAAGAGGACAAAGAAGATGAAAAGGCTTTTAATGGCAAAAGAAGGATGAAGAGGATGAAGTGTTGGTTATACTCAGTTAAAAACTTGTTTAAAAAAAACTTGTTTCTTTAATTATTTTTTGGTTAATCTAAATAAGATTTGTAAGTTTTTTGAGTTAAAATCGCAAAGAAAATGATGATTAAGTGAAAGGAAATTAATGGCAACTTGAATAGAAAGTTGCAGAGTTTTCTGTAACATAAAAAGAAGAAGACATGTTATTTACAAAATTGCCACTCATTAAAGACAAATTGCCTAGTGGTTGTGGACTTTAGCGATGTGGACACTGTTGTAAAGATATCATTTTGTACATTGTTGTAACTATATTTATGTACACAGTTGTAAATGATATCAATATGTACACCAAGATGAAATCTAAAGTTTATGAGATTGTAAAGATATCATTTTGTACATTATTGTAACTATATCCGTGTACACAGTTGTACATATATTTCATAGTGGTTGTGGACT
The DNA here is from genome assembly GCF_000801105.2 of Raphanus sativus. NCBI lineage: Eukaryota > Viridiplantae > Streptophyta > Magnoliopsida > Brassicales > Brassicaceae > Raphanus > Raphanus sativus. The sequence goes on along the minus strand of NW_026616647.1, from coordinate 4,527 downwards.
TTAGCGATGTGTACATTGTTTTAAAGATATTATTTTGTACACTGTTGTAATTATATATGTGTACACAGTTGTAAATGATATCTACATGTACACCAAGATGATATATAAAGTTCATGAGGTTCGAAAGATATCATTTTGTACATTGTTGTAACTATAATCCGTGTACACAGTTGTACATGATATCTAAAGTTCATGAGGTTGGATGATGTGTACATAATCCACATGTACACCAGGATTTAATGTCCACATGTACACTTGTTTACCAATATCGACATGTATATATGTAAAAAAACCATAAATTAATCAAGTTAAAACCTTCCATGAAGATTAATATCCACATGTACACTTGTTTACCAATGTAGAAGCACAAAGATACCATGGTTGAAGCTTCAATCGATCTCTACCATTAATATTATTATGTACATCATCCTTACACCACCATAATGTATACACGTGGGAACATGGGAACTAGAGACTAATGTATACATGTGGGTACAACCTTTGTAGAGGACTCATAGTACATTTGGACTCCCATTTCTGTATACATGAACACATACATGAATATACATTGTACACGCTGTGGCCGATGGACACTAAGGTGTACATGGACATAGGCCTTAATTGTACACATGTACACAACATGCATGTTCATTGAACATTTATTGTACATAGATAATCGTTTATACACGTGAGAACATGAGAACTAATGTATACACGTGGGTACGGCCTTTGTACATGACTCATAATACATTTGGACGCCCAGTTCCGTATACATGGACACATACAGGAATATACATTGTACACGCTGTGGCCGATGGACACTAAGGTATACATGGGCATATGCCTTAAATGTACACATGTACACAACATGCATGTTCATTGAACATTTGTTGTACATAGATAATCGTTTATGTGTGGATATCAGACGTTAGTGTACACACATACACCGTCATATAGTGTACATACGGGCATAGACGTGAATGTACATTGTGGATGCTGTGGAACATGGGGACTAATGTATACATGTGTGTACGCCCGCGTGGACATGGACAATACGTGTATAACTTATTCACATATATTGGTTCATTTTTAATGTACACAAAATAACATGTGTACATTAATAAGGTGTACACCAACATCAGAAATGTACCTTCACAGATCTTAAAAGATAGATCGAGTGATGGAGAAAAAAGATTTCATAAAAAAAATTGAGAAAAAAAAATTTAAGAATCAGATTTTGAATTTTCTAAAAAAATAGAGAATAAAAGAGGAAGAAGACGAAAGAGAAAAATAGGGAAAGATGAGAGAAAAAAAATAACTGGAAAAAAAAGAAGAAGATAATGAGAGAGAAGACATGGGTCCCCACTACTAGTCATTTGATTTCAACTAGTAAACGTAATGAGAACACGAGAAAATTATGAAAAAGTGTATGAGGAGCATAAACTGCTCTATTCTGTAATAAAAACTTGAAATTGTCCTATGGTGTAATTGTTTCATTAAATTACTACCCATTTTAAACCTCAAAATCCTATCTACCAAACCCCAATACGAACTGAAACAAAACCCTAAACACTAAATAATCTTTCTTATTCTTATTCCAATCTATTAGCCTAAATACTAATAATATTTTGTGTGCCAACAATGTTGAATTTGTTAGATATATACTAAATACCTAAATTAGCTCAAACTCGATACTCCAGCAAATAATTTGTTATTTAAATAATTATGTCACCAATTTTTTTTGTTCCTACTCCAAAAATTAACCAAATATCTAAAACAGAAATTCTATTATCACGGTACCATTTTAACTGAAGCATTTAAATCAATGCGAGTATATTGCTAACTTAAAGGGGATGCGAGTATATTATTGTACTTATAATATATTTGGAAATCGAGATCTATTTAGTTACATCTTGAAAATATTATTGTTAATTAACTTGCTATTTATTATTGTTAATATAAATACTTTTAATTAAATTTTAGGAATTTTGTTAAGGTTAATTATCATATATTAATAATGTAACGTTGTAAAAACTAAATAATATGTAGTTAATAAACAATTGTTAATCTCGAAGCTTGCACCAAACCGGATTTTGGTCACATAAGTTATAACCAAAATTATATCATAAACAAAACCAAGCAAAGAAACGATTACACACAGTGTATAAAATAGTGTATATTGAATAGTATGATGACATAGATTTCGGATGTAAATCATTCTCATTTCTCATTTTTCATTCGATTATCTAACCTTGTACCCACATGTTAGAATCAAACACTATAGTCGCAGTTTTATGCACTCACAATGTTAAGAAGAACAAATTTATATTGCCACCGATAGGAAAGATTTAATATAACATAAATCCACATGTTTAATTAACTAAAAGATTGACAAAAGCGCATTACACGGAATAAGGAGATGGGTTGTTGCCTATTTTTTTTTCAAAGAAAAAAAAATATAATCCAAAGCATAGCCTAAAATAAATGTAATGGCATAGGAGGGTAAATAGTTTGAAATTTAAAGGGTTCCTCAAAAAAGACCCTTGTGTTTTAATAGTATAGATGATGATGTGGTTTTAGGTCTGAGGAGATTATAGGCTTCGGCCCAATCCTCATGGTTTCCGGTAGAATTTGAAAAATCATCTCTTTAACCCTGTATTTATTTATATATATCAAAATTTAATATTCATTTTCTCTACACTTACCTACCAAAAGTATATTTTAAAAAAATCTCAAAACGTATGCCTTACTTGCGCCAAGTACAGCCACATTCGATCCAACAAATGTGATCTTATACTGGTGCACTGAATTATAAGTCACTTCCAAAATCAACAACTCGGTTTCATCTAAAGTATTTTCTCGTATGTTTTCAAACAACTTTATATAGAGTAAAAGGAACGCTTGTCCACACGAAGAACCTCATCTCATGTATTACTAACATAATTGACAAAAATAACATAGGACTAAGTAATGATATGCACCCTGTGCTGATGAGATTGTCATTAAAATGTACAATTACATAATGAAACAATTACACCGTAGGACAGTTTCAAGTTTTTTATTACAGAATAGAGCAGTTTATGCTCCTGAGACACTTTTTCTTAACTTTCTTGTGTTCTCATTACGTTTACTAGTTGAAATCAAATGACTAGTAGTGGACCCATGTCTTCTCTCTCATTATTTTCTTCTTTTTTTTCAGATATTTTTTTTTCTCTTCTTCCTCTTTCATTCTCTTTCGTCTTCTTCCTCTTTCATTCTCATTACGTTTACTAGTTGAAATCAAATAACAATATTTTTTAGAAAACTCTGCAACTTTCTATTCAAGTTGCCATTAATTTCCTTTCACTTAATCATCATTTTCTTTGTGATTTTAACTCAAAAAACTTACAAATCTTATTTAGATTAACCAAAAAATAATTAAAGAAACAAGTTTTTTTAAACAAGTTTTTAACTGAGTATAACCAACACTTCATCCTCTTCATCCTTCTTTTGCCATTAAAAGCCTTTTCATCTTCTTTGTCCTCTTTAGCCACTAAAATTAGTGTTTCCCAGATTTTTACCATTAAAATCATTTCTCTATCATTAAATTTTATTTTTCTTTTACAGTGAGAGAAAGAAACCAAAATTAAAAATGGTGGGGTCCATTTAGTTTCAAAAAAAAACTTAGTTAGCTTGTAGTTGTGAAAAACTACTCTAGTAGCACAAACTGCCTTATAATGTTATTAAAACTCATAAACTGTCCTATAGTGAAAATAAACAATTACACCATAGGACAGTTTCAAGTTTTTTTATTACAGAATAGAGCAGTTTATGCTCCTCATACACTTTTTCATAATTTTCTCGTGTTCTCATTACGTTTACTAGTTGAAATCAAATGACTAGTAGTGGGGACCCATGTCTTCTCTCTCATTATCTTCTTCTTTTTTTTCCAGTTATTTTTTTTCTCTCATCTTTCCCTATTTTTCTCTTTCGTCTTCTTCCTCTTTTATTCTCTATTTTTTTAGAAAATTCAAAATCTGATTCTTAAATTTTTTTTTCTCAATTTTTTTTATGAAATCTTTTTTCTCCATCACTCGATCTATCTTTTAAGATCTGTGAAGGTACATTTCTGATGTTGGTGTACACCTTATTAATGTACACATGTTATTTTGTGTACATTAAAAATGAACCAATATATGTGAATAAGTTATACACGTATTGTCCATGTCCACGCGGGCGTACACACATGTATACATTAGTCCCCATGTTCCACAGCATCCACAATGTACATTCACGTCTATGCCCGTATGTACACTATATGACGGTGTATGTGTGTACACTAACGTCTGATATCCACACATAAACGATTATCTATGTACAACAAATGTTCAATGAACATGCATGTTGTGTACATGTGTACATTTAAGGCATATGCCCATGTATACCTTAGTGTCCATCGGCCACAGCGTGTACAATGTATATTCCTGTATGTGTCCATGTATACGGAACTGGGCGTCCAAATGTATTATGAGTCATGTACAAAGGCCG
>NW_026616646.1:0-23000 GCF_000801105.2 Raphanus sativus | reverse complement strand
TTCGTCAAGTGAAGATGAAGAGAATCAAGCATACCAGTACGACTATGAAGGTGTAAAAGTCTTATTCATATTAGATGGTTTTGTAGCAGTATTTTTTTTTTTAAAACATAAAACTATAAGTTGATCTTCTTTTATATTTTTTTTGTTATGCAGAAGAGTGTGAATTATACAAAGATCAATTTTACGACTGCAGTAGCGAAGAGAGTGACTCAAGTGATGGTGAAACCATAATCTGCGACTCAATGTTATCTCCAGATACTGATCATTGCTCACACAATGTCTTGCCGAAAGCGACTTCTTCATCTACGCGTACGCGTATTAAAAAACGTACAACTCAGAAAGAGTATGGTGATACACTAAAAATGAATCCTTGCTACTGCCAAGTTAACAGTTGCAATTGTAGTACTTGAGATTCAAATCCAGAGGACCAGTCTACACTCTAGTTCTATAAGTTCCAGAATCAAGCTAAGAAGAAGATATAATTTGGTTGAAAAGGGCGATAGTAAACAAGCAAAATAAACACGAGATTGATTCAATTAAACAAGAGCTAGCCTAGGGTATTTCATTGGGTGCTGGATTGGAGCCAAACAATTATTCAAGCGCGATGAAGTGCTTTCTAGAACTCGGATCACTCAGCTGGAACACTCCACTGTCGTGGTAGTGATTGCTTTGCAGATCGATCTCACCACCTAACTGTCGTTGGGATGAGGATCGATTACAAGCTTTAGAGAACAGGTCCGATCAGTTCACTTACCACCCTAATATCTACTTTTGCTGATTAGGGATACTAAGCTCATTCAATACATGTCAAGTTATCATCCTAAGTGGTTAACTAGGTGATGAACTAGTGATCTAACATCAAGTGATCAGTTTAATGAAAGCAGTAAGAACAGTATGAGTGAAGAACAGTTATGGATCGCTTATCTACGTTTAGCTCATGTCTCAACACCCTAAAAACCCTAGGCGTGCAAGGTCACTACTCGATCATGATGCACATAAACAAAGACATAAATCCTGAATAAAATTGCATAGGAACAGAGTATGAAACAATAGGGTTCAGATGATCTTCTCTATGAGAGGATGGATTCTTCTCCCTTACAAGTTGCAGATCGCAAATACTCAGTGTTCTCTTGTAAAACTAGCGTAAGAAAATAGAAAATAGATAGATGGCGTTTTTATATGGAGGCGCCAATCAGAAGAAAAGAGATTAGGGCAACAAGGCTTTAATTCCCGAAATAGGAGTTTCCATATTCGTCTGGAACAATCTCCGGATCACTCCGTCTGCTTGTTCCGCTTGAGAGAGAACAGTCTCGGGACTGTTCTCTTGAGTGTTCTCCGCAGGAATGCTCCAAAAGGACTTCTTTTCATCAGGCACCTTCTCTTCTTTCTTCTATTAACTCCAGACCTGTAAAAGGTCAAAAAAGACTAGACTGACACGAAAATTAGTGACTTGAAACAAATGAAAACATATATACAATGATGTGAAAAACACCATATATCAATTCCCCCAGACTTAGATCCTTGTTTGTCCTCGAACAAGGCAAGTACCAAGAACAGGGAGAAAGGTTTGAAAGCGTGGGAACTCGCTTATTCTCAGCAACCATACTCTTACCACAAATCTCTGAACCATACAAGCTGTAGATTAGGACCACACACACTTACTGAGAACCCCCTGATCGCTGTTCGAAGATCGGCTCCTTACTCTACATCTCAACTTGAAAAGGCAACACTTTCGAGACAAAACTCCTTATGTTCAATTAAGATCAGCGTGAGCTTCTTGTCACAGGCTCTACTCAGAGAGAACGGGCTAGGTATAGAACAGGCTAACTTTTATGGTGGAGTTCAAGAGTGTTTAGGGTTTACCAAGAGCGGGTGCAGGATATCGCACAAAATGGTCGTGAGAGGACGGCTCCATTGAGGTCCACAGTCCTTACTCATCTCTGCCAATCGGACTGCTCTCTGATAGATCGATCATAGGACTGCTCTGCGTGATTCAACCTCCCCTTCAGAACACTTCACTGAAACCATCATTACCTTCTCAACTTCCCCAGTGGCATGCATCATAGATTCTTCCCTTTCTCGTCACCAGTAAATCAAAGCAAATTTTTTTTTTTTTTTATATTCCTTTTTTTTATATATATATACTAAAATACAAAATGCTGGGGTGACGAGCAAGGAGGTAACAAGTGATGTACATGATGCCACTGGTGATTCATTTTGGTATGTTCTAGCCACTTACTTCTTCGTTGTTCTCTATGGTATCGGAACAGGCACTTCGGTTGTTCTCTTTCGTACCGGAGCAAGCACTCCGGTTGTTCTGCCTGCTTCCAATGTGTGAGCATTGATGAGTAAGAACTGCGTCGATCCTTTCCTCTCCGACCTTTTTGCACATATCTGCACATAAAGTGCTAGAAAAGCAAATGCATGAGGGTGGAATAAAAGGTCAGCGTTCAAGGTGGGAACTAGCTAAAGATGAGCTAGCCACTCAGGAACAGCAAGAGGGATAAAAATCGGATAAGAAGTCCTGAGTGTAGTTCTCATTCTACTCTGATCTAGTGCCCATGACAAGAAGAATTAAAGTCCAGATTAGGTTCAGAAAAAGTGGAGTTAAGTCTGCCCAGTGTAACCTGATCGGTATAGAACTTCTGGAGTGTCAAATGAGATAAGTCAGGGTGTTCCAGGTCCATGTGTGGCTCTTTCATCACTGCTAAGGTCACTGAATAAGAAGGTTAAAGCACGAGGTGGTTAAAGAGCATCACAAAATAAGGTCATGATTCCCACAATAGTTTTGACTGACTCGATCCTAAAGACTGACTCGATAAAAACATAAAAATGACACAAGGACTGACTCAAAAAGCACACAGGCGAATATAGTACAATCGCTCCCCCAGACTTAGTTCACACCATCCCTGGTTGTGAAAATAAATCAGAGGAAGCTGAAACACACCAAACAGAAGCAAATAACATAAAAAAAATAAATAGTTCAGATGGATAAGACAAGGGATAGAAATAGTCCTTTCGGACTCAGTCTGAATCGCCGCTACCGGAGTGACCAGCTGTCCTCCTGTTTCGCGGCAGTCTCACTCCTCTAGTCGATGTTCCTGCCTGTTCCTTGCCGGGGCGCCTTGTTCTCTGTGGCGTACGCTCCTCCTGGGCTCCAATGCAGCCGCCTGTGATCGTCCTGAGTATCCTCTTCATGAGGCTGTTGTTCTTCCTCTGGGACTCAACCATCCAGCGTCTGTAGGCGTGATCATCAGTCACATCGGTGAAATCCTCCAAGTCATACTCACCATCAGCCGGTGGAGTCACATGCTCCACATCATCCATGTCTTCGTCATCGTGCTGAACCGGCGCCTTCGGATCATCGCAGAGGTGATCTTCATCGAGTGAGAACACAATGTTCTCCAGGGATAGGAAGTCTGTGAACCCAGGCATAGGGAGCTTGCAGTACAGAGGGTTCCCTTCCTTATCCTGGAACTTGTAGGTGGTCTCGTCGCGCAAGATGTGGCATGCGATCAGGTAAGGAGTATCGATGTACTCCATCTCGGAGACAACCTTGTAGGAGCTGAGGTTGATGTTGAAGTGCTGGAACAATGGTGTGAGCAGACTGCCGCATCGATCCTTCTTATCGTCAGTCCGAATCAGGGTGTCTCTGCGGTCAGCGAACATGGAGATGAGATGGAACCCTGGGTTGGTCTTGACTTCCTTGATCGGGGTGATGTTCTCTCTGCGCATCTCGTCCTCAAGTCCCGTGTAGAGAACCTGGAGCTCTCCATTCGTGATCTTGGAGGTGTACTCCTTCGCGAACAGGACATTGGACATGATCTTGGCAATGATCCGGATAGCAGGGTTCCGGATCTGCGACTGATAGGCCTTGCGAGAGGTGAACTTGCCGACTGCGATGAGATCCCAAAAGGTGTCTGCCGGCTTGAACTTCTTTTCCACTGAAACTCCCTTTGTCGTGTCTGCAATCTCGAGTAGCGCGTTCAGATCGTTGAGAGAGATGGTGCAGAACTTTCCATCAGCCATGAAGGAGAAGGAGCAGTTCTCTTACGTAGGCGCATTGGGGTTCTGGTAAGTGATCCTGCACGTCGCGAGCACTTGCCTGACCAAGTCTGGGTAGAGAACCTGGGCCTGGTAACAGAGAGGCATGAATCCCATAGCTTGCATCGTGTCGAACACCTCAGTGTCAAGGCCTAGAGCGCCTAGTGTTGGCTGGTGCACGAACCGCGTGGGCATGATCTCTGCTAGGAGGAGCCTGTTGTATATCGCTGCCGACTCCTTGTCCCATCCCTCAACGTTGAAGTCAAGGAGCATCGGATCATTGAGGTCGATGGGCTCGCCCTCATTCTTGTTCGGCCATGGGTAACCAGGTGGAGCACTCGCGGCTGGAGAAGCTGTGCTCTTGGCTGTTCTAGTGTTTCTCATCTTTGGAGGCATCTGCAAAATAACAGCAAAACACAACATCAACACAGTTCGTCGGTTGTTCTAGCAACGATGGAACAATCCAATCTTCTTGTTCTATCCAAGTCCATCGATTACTAGACAACCTACACAAGCCTCAATCTCAACAGTAGAAATCGCAAAGACCAAGAATCACAAGCAACAAATCGGTTCCTCTTCCATTGAAAATCAATCATGAGTTCAATCCTAGTAGCAAGTATACTATCAAGAGCTACAACCTAGGATGAAATCGCAAAGCATAAAGGAAAGAGAGAACCCAAGAAATCACTCCCAAATCGCGATTTGCATGCGCTAAAGGGGGAGAGTTCTTATCTGATTACCTTGATTGGAGAGGTGATTCCTGCAAAACAACCCAATCTCAAGAGAATCCCAAGAGGTTAGAACCAAAATCGATGAGAAAGAGAGGGATGTGTGTTCGCGATTTTAGGGTTCTAAGGGGGTGGTTTGCGGCCAGAGAGATGAAGTGGGGAAGTGGAGTGTTTGGGCCTTAAATAGGTCCATCAAAACCGCTTACCCTTCTCTTTTTTTTTGTTTTTTTTTTGTTCGAGCACTTACCTGGGAACAATCGGCGGAACAACCGCTGGAGTGTTCTCTTGGAGTGATCTCGAATTTTCTTGATTTTTCAACCTGCAAGTTAGTTCCTAGAAAGATAAAGACCAAAAGAAAACAATATTTACACTCACCAGTGGTTTGCCTCCCACCAAGCGCTTGTTTTCTGTCACTAGCTTGACTTCAATGAGCTGATTAGGCTTGAGGGGGATCGCTTAAGGGTATCTCTACACCTTCAGAGATTGTTGTGTCAGCAAGATATGGCTTTAGACGCTGACCATTGACAACAAATTCTCCACCTCTTGTGTCCAGCAACACAACAGCTCCATAAGGGCGAACCTCCTTAATGGTGAAAGGTCCGGACCATCTGGACTTAAGCTTTCCAGGGAACAACTTAACCCGTGAATTGAAGAGTAAGACCTGATCGTTCGGAGCAAAGCTTCTGCTGATGATCCGTTTGTCATGGAACACCTTGGTCTTTTCCTTGTAGATCTTAGAACTCTCATAGGCCAGATGCCTGATCTCCTCCAACTCGTGGATCTGAATGGTTTGCCTCTCCTTGGCGGGTTTGATGTCGAAGTTGAGTAGTTTGACAGCCCAAGCGGCCTTGTACTCTAGCTCAACAGGTAGGTGGCACGCCTTGCAATAGACCAGATGATATGGAGTGGTCCCTAGAGGGGTCTTGTAGGCTGTTCTGTACGCCCAGAGAGCATCGTCAAGCTTAAGGGACCAGTCTTTGCGGGTGGTGTTGACCGTCTTCTGCAGGATGTTCTTGATCTCTCTGTTGGAAACTTCCACTTGACCACTTGTTTGAGGATGATAGGCGGTTGCAACCTTGTGTTTGACACCATTCTTGCTCAGCAATCCTTGGAACAACTTGTTGATAAAGTGAGTTCCACCACCGCTTATAACCACTCTAGGCACTCCAAATCTTGGAAAGATGATGGAGGTGAACATCTTGGTTACAACTCGCGCATCATTGGTTGGACTAGCAATCGCTTCTACCCACTTGGAGACATAGTCCACAACAACTAGGATGTACTCGTTCTTGTGAGAGACTGGGAAGGGTCCCATGAAATCGATCCCCCAGCAATCGAACACTTCAACTTCCAAGATGTAGTTCTGAGGCATCTCGTTTCTCTTGCTTATACTCCCCATCCTTTGGCATGAATTGCATCGAGATATGAAGGCGTGAGCATCTCTGAACATAGTGGGCCACCAGAAACCGGCTTGGAGGATCTTGGAAACTGTCTTGAAGGTGGCAAAGTGACCAGCATAAGAGGAACCGTGGCAGTGGTGAAGTATCCCTGGAATATCAGCCTCTGGAACACATCTCCTGAAGATCCCATCCTTTCCTTGTCGATATAGATACAGCTCATCCCAGAAGTAGTGCCTCGCCTCCCTTAGAAATTTCCTCTTCTCATTCCCAGTGAACTTCAAAGCCTCTTTCTCAGCTGCCAAGAAGTTGGCAATCTCAGCAAACCATGGAAGGTTCGGGTACTCTTTCTGGATCACTGCAACGAATGCTCCCTCCACGCGGGAACAGTCCTTGATGACCGGTGACGACTGCTCCATGTTGCGCAGACCAATCGCATTGACGTACTCCATCGGTTGTTCCACATCAAGAACTGTCTCATCTGATACTTTCATCCTGGAGAGATGATCTGCTACTCCATTATCAACCCCCTTCTTGTCTCTTATCTCCAGATCAAACTCTTGGAGCAAAAGAATCCATCTTAAGAGCCGCGGTTTAGCATCCTTCTTCGTGAGTAGGTACTTGAGAGCCGCGTGGTCTGTGTGCACAATCACTTTTGATCCAACCAGATAGGATCTGAACTTCTCAAAAGCGAACACGATGGCAAGGAGCTCATTCTCGGTGGTTGCGTAACGGCACTGAGCTTCATCTAAGGTTCTGCTTGCATAGTAAATCACGTGAAGCTTCTTGTCTTTACGCTGCCCAAGGACTGCTCCCACTGCAAAATCACTTGCATCTGTCATGATCTCAAAAGGGAGATCCCAGTATGGAGGTTGGACAACTGGTGCACTGACTAGGGCTCCTCTGATCGTGTGGAATGCAGCTAAGCAGTCGCTGTCAAAGGCAAACTGAGCTTCCTTGCAGAGCAACCGAGTGAGTGGTCTCGCGATCTTAGAGAAGTCCTGGATGAACCTTCTATAGAAACCAGCGTGTCCCAAGAAACTTCTGATTCCCTTCACTGAAGTTGGTGGTTGCAGACTCATCATGACCTCGATCTTTGCCTTGTCCACCTCAATGCCTTTCTCTGATATCTTGTGTCCCAGAACAATCCCATCTCTGACCATGAAGTGGCATTTCTCCCAGTTCAGCACCAGATGCTTCTCCTCGCATCGCTTCAGCACCCTGCACAAGTTTGACAAACAGACATGAAAGGAGCTCCCATAGACGCTGAAATCGTCCATGAAAACCTCCATTATGTCTTCGATCAGATCAGTAAAAATCGACATCATGCATCGCTGGAAGGTCGCTGGAGCATTGCACAAGCCGAAGGGCATCCTCCTGTACGCATATGTTCCATAAGGGCACGTGAACGTCGTTTTCTCCTGATCATCTGGGTGGATGGAAATCTGAAAGAAACCTGAATAACCATCTAAAAAGCAATAGTAAGGGTGGTTAGCCAATCTCTCAACCATTTGATCAATAAAAGGAAGTGGGAAGTGATCCTTACGAGTCGCAGCATTCAACTTACGAAAATCAATGCACATGCGATGACCAGTAACGGTTCTAGTGGGGATCAATTCATTCTTTTCATTGGTTATCACAGTGATCCCACCTTTCTTAGGTACTACATGCACAGGACTAACCCACTTACTATCAGAGATCGCATAGATCACACTTGCTTCTAGAAGTTTCATTATCTCTTTCTTTACAACATCTTTTAGATTTGGGTTTAACCTCCTCTGATGTTCTACAGAAGTCATCGATTCATCTTCCAGGTGTATTCTATGCATGCACAGATCAGGTGAAATGCCAGGTATGTCAGCTAGAGAATAACCCAAAGCTTTACGATATTTTCTCAGCTCACACAAGAGCAGAGCCGTCTCTGCATTGTTCAGGTCAGCATTCACAATGACGGGATATGTGGAATTGGGTCCAAGAAATGCATACCTGAGTCCCTTGGGAAGGGATTTGAGCTCTACCTTTGGAGCTTTCAGCTCGCTCCATGAGTCATCGGTCTGAGCTGCCGGAACAGACGGGTTCTGAGGCGCGGTTGTTCCAGTCGCTGTGCTGGAATCACTGTTCTCCCCCAGACTTAGATTCGCCACCATTCTCTCAATACTCCTGGCTGAATCCAGGAATTTGGCATAGGCATCAGCATCAACACTCTCTAAGCTCTGCTCGGATTCAGCTCTGACTAAGGCGAGTTCAAGCGGATCCTCGGTGAGAATCTCCTCTATCATTCCCTCATGCGGCTCTAATGGATCACCATCTTCTTGGACAGTGAAAGTTTGTCCATCCAGCATCGGTTTCTTGAGCATCTGATCCATCTCGAACTTTATCACAATATCCCCAAGGTGGAGATCAATCTTCCCTTGTCGGACATCAATGATAGCTCCAACAGTGCAGAGGAATGGTCTGCCTAGGATCAGGGGATCATTGGAATCTTCCTCAACTTCCAGAACAACGAAATCGGCAGGAACAATTGTGTTTCCAACCAGAACTTGAAGATCTTCTAGGATTCCAACTGGAGACTTCACAGATCGATCAACAAACACTAGGGACATCCTGGTAGGCTTGAAGTCCGAATATCCAAGGCGCTTAGCCACAGTATATGGCATGAGGTTTATGCTCGACCCTAGATCGACTAGTGAGCATGAGAAAAGTGTTCTCCCAATCTGAATCGAGAGAACAAATTTTCCCGGATCACCCAACTTCTTGATCTTTCAGTTCTGGAGCACCGCGCTGCACTCCTTAGAGACAATCATGAATTTGCTGTCATCAGATATCTTCCCAGAGATCAATCCCTTGACAAAGCTACGCATGGATGGTATCATCTGGATCGCACTCATCAGAGGGAGCTTGACAGTTAGGTCTTCCAGCATCTTCCTGCACTTCATCTCTTCCTTATCCTTGCGTGTAGCCTTAGCTGGAACAGGGTAAGGCACTTTCGGTACATACTGACGAGTAGGAGAAGGTGCTGCAGTCGGTGGAACAACCCCAACGGGTCGCTCTGCTTCAGTCTGAACAGTCTCAGTAGGTTGTTCTGCATCTCCTCATCTGTGGGTACAGCTTTAGGTGGCTGATCTGACTCCTTCTGCTTCCCTTTCTCAGCCGATGTGAATCTCCTGGGGTCTAGATCAGGCAGTTTCTTTCCACTCCTCAAACCTACTGCATTACACTCCTTGGGGTTCTTGTCTGTTTTTCCAGGGAGAGTTCCTTGCTGTCTCTTCACACTCTCAGCAGTCTGAGCAATCTGAATATTCATCTGTCTCATATGGCTTGAGACATTGTCATACTTCACACTCAGGTCATTGAACATATGATTCATCCTGGTGTTGATGTCGTTTGTGACCTGGTTCAGTGCTTTCCCTTGGATCTGCTGTCCTTGGAGCAGTTGGCTCATCATATTGGCGAGGCTCTTCATGTCATCATGCGGAGCAGTCTGAGTCGGTTGTGCAGCTTGCTGATTAACCGGCTGTTTCTGGCTGTGGAATTGGGCATTCTGAGTTGGGTTAAGGACAAAGGTTCTTCCCTGATTGCCATAAGGCCTTTGGTATCCACTGTTCTGACCCTGGTTTCCTTGAGCTTTATCGTCTGGTTTAGGGGCATTGAACAGGTGGGGATTGTTCCTCACGTTAGGGTTTGGGTGATAGTTCTTGAACTGCCATCCTTGCCCATTCACATAACTCACTTCATGCTGATCCTCAGCCGACTGATCTGCCTCTGATGTGCCTTCCGCGGTAGCTTTATCCTGTGGGGATTCTTCCATGATGAAGACCTGGTTCTGGTTACTCTTAATCAGCTGATCAACCTTGGCAGAGAGCTCATCAATCTTGCTGTTATCAATGCTCTTCACCTTCTGAGTGCGATCAGTCTCGCGGTTATTGTCAGCTGAGCTTGAGGCCATGTTCTCAATAAACTCGAATGCACCTTGAGTGGACTGAGTCATGAAGTCTCCCTTACTGGCTGAGTTCAAAGCGTTCCTGTACTCCCAGCCTACTCCATCGTAGAACACTCCCAGCAGATAGTCTTCCTCAAAACCGTGATGCGGGCACTCTCTGCGGTAGACATTGAATCGCTCCCAAGCATCGCAGAACGGCTCGTCCACCAGCTGTTTGAAGGTCACGATCTTCTGTCTCAGAGCTGCCGTCTTCGATTTCGTGTAGAAGTGGCTTAAGAAGGCCTCTCGGACTTGTTCCCAAGTGGTGAGTGATCCTGTGGGTAGTGAATCAAGCCAGCGAGCAGCTTTCCCATCAAGAGAGAAAGGGAACAGAGTACACTTGATGTAATCGGGTGGTACTCCATTCGCTTTAGTGAAACCACACATCTTCTCAAAGTGCTCGATGTGGTCCATCGGTATCTCAGCAGGAAGCCCATTGAAGATCTTCCTTTGCACTAGACTTATCAAGGCTGGCTTGATCTCAAAGTCTTGCCTAGTGCACGGTGGAGGGGTTATGGAAGATCGCGTAGCAGGCAGATTACACAGTAAGTTTCTCTGGCCGATCTGGACCACTTCCTCCTGTTGGTTCTGCTGGTTCGCAGCATTCAGAGCAGCTTGCTCGGCAGCAGCTTGCTGCGCTTGGATCGTCTGCTGCATCTGCTATTGCATGAGTGCAAACGCAGCAGTGAGATCATCTGGATGATCACCCATGTTGGTGTTCGTTGATCTCGGCTGTTGACGGTTCTGTCGTTCCAATCTCGCTAGTTCCTCGTTGGTAAGCTGATGCAATGGTCCTTGTGCGTTGCTCCGAGTATGTCTACTGGTCATGCACCTGGATCATCAGCTGCAACAAAGAAAATAACACGAGTTAGATATCTTAGACTAGATATGAAACCGAAAATTAGAGGTAAAAAAAATTGGTCCCCGTCGCAACGGCGCCAAAACTTGATACACTAAAAATGAATCCTTGCTACTGCCAAGTTAACAGTTGCAATTGTAGTACTTGAGATTCAAATCCAGAGGACCAGTCTACACTCTAGTTCTATAAGTTCCAGAATCAAGCTAAGAAGAAGATATAATTTGGTTGAAAAGGGCGATAGTAAACAAGCAAAATAAACACGAGATTGATTCAATTAAACAAGAGCTAGCCTAGGGTATTTCATTGGGTGCTGAATTGGAGCCAAACAATTATTCAAGCGCGATGAAGTGCTTTCTAGAACTCGGATCACTCAGCTGGAACACTCCACTGTCGTGGTAGTGATCGCTTTGCAGATCGATCTCACCACCTAACTGTCGTTGGGATGAGGATCGATTGCAAGCTTTAGAGAACAGGTCCGATCAGTTCACTTACCACCCTAATATCTACTTTCGCTGATTAGGGATACTAAGCTCATTCAATACATGTCAAGTTATCATCCTAAGCGGTTAACTAGGTGATGAACTAGTGATCTAACATCAAGTGATCAGTTTAATGAAAGCAGTAAGAACAGTATGAATGAAGAACAGTTATGGATCGCTTATCTATGTTTAGCTCATGTCTCAACACCCTAAAAACCCTAGGCGAGCAAGGTCACTACTCGATCATGATGCACATAAACAAAGACATAAATCCTGAATAAAATTGCATAGGAACAGAGTATGAAACAATAGGGTTCAGATGATCTTCTCTATGAGAGGATGGATTCTTCTACCTTACAAGTTGCAGATCGCAAATACTCAGTGTTCTCTTGTAAAACTAGCGTAAGAAAATAGAAAATAGATAGATGGCATTTTTATATGGAGGCGCCAATCAGAAGAAAAGAGATTAGGGCAACAGGGCTTTAATTCCCGAAATAGGAGTTTCCATATTCGTCTGGAACAATCTCCGGATCACTCCGTCTGCTTGTTCCGCTTGAGAGAGAACAGTCTCGGGACTGTTCTCTTGAGTGTTCTCCGCAGGAATGCTCCAAAATGACTTCTTTTCATCAGGCACCTTCTCTTCTTTCTTCTACTAACTTTAGACCTATTAATCACAGATTGCACTAAAGATACCAAAATTGATCAACCTGTCAACTAGACACACTTGTCCAGATTGTTTAAAGGAACCAAAGCTAACCTCACCCCTAATACTGACTCTCTCAGCTTGTCTTGGGGCTTGGTATACTTCGGATCAGAATCCTCCTACAAGCCTGGAAGGTAAAAGTCTGTGTGTTTCTGGTTCCCTTCCTTTTCTCTCTTCGGCATCTCAAAGATCTAAGTTTAAGTTATAGAAGATTGAGATGACTTCTTGAGAGGCAGAGGGGTAGGTACATTCCCGATGACCCCACTATTCTAAATCTCAAGGACGATCACACATTGTGGAAGCGAGGGGTAGGTACATTACCTATGACCCCATTATTCGCATACACTTTGCCCAAAAGGTTACATGGAATGCATTAGTTGCATGAAATGTATGAGTTATGAAAGAATACGCTATGTCAATGAGATAGACTAGATGGCCTATATCAGCATCGAAATCTGTTGAAATTGAAACTAATAAGATATTCAGAGAAGAGAGTAAGAGAGAGAAAGGAATCAGAAAAGACTACCTGTTTATTCAGAAACTTGTTTGAGTTGAATCCATGTGTCCTTTGATCGATACTCCCAAGGTAAAGCATTCACTTTTCTTTTATGTCAAGAAATGAGGTTAGTAGAGGGGAATGTTAGACAAGATTTGCTGAGTTGTTGGATAGATGAATTTGGTTGCTAAACTAGGATATGGTATGACGTGCGTTTGTAATTGAGACTGTTCGGATTAAATGTCAGAGAAGTGATGATTTTAAGATTTCAATAACAAGTCTTGTTGTTTTCAAACCTCTTTCGGAGAGACTACCCGTTTGTTTTGCTTGAGGACAAGCAAAAGAGTAAGTCTGGGGGAGTTGATATACAATGAATTTCACCCACTTTTAGCCATGGTATATAATAGTTTTCAATTATATTTATAACGCTTTTAAAGTCCTTTTACAGTAATTTCTGGCACATGTATTTACTTGGAGAAAGTAATACTTTTGAGGCATTTTTGGAGTATTCCTACGAATGAAGAATCGACCGATACGCAACAAATAACATTGGACGACAGAAGTCAATTACAATCGATCGACAGCAATCAGGGAGTGTCGATCGATATCAAACCCATTCGATGGATAACGATTTGGAAGATTTCAAGTATCACAAAGTATGCTATTTACTCATCAAGTCCCTGGCTGCCTGTTAGGCTTTATATATTAGGGTTTTGTATCATTGTAGAAGCAGACTTGCCTAGAGACCTAGTGGAGAAGAGAAGCAATTTGGCTACCTTTGGAGAAGAGTTAGAGTTGGGGAGATAGATCTGAGACTACAAAATAGAGAAGATCTTGAACTCCCTTTTTATATCTACTCATACTCTTTGTGTTCCTCATTTTATATTAAGATTTATTCAAACCATCATGATTTTGTCTCTCATGAATATGTCTGAGTAAACCTAATTGTTAGATTTAGGTTTCTCATAAGGATAGATCATGTGATGAGTTTGTGATAACTGTTAGGGTGTTAAAAATTAGTTCTTTCATTCTAGTTGCTCTTAACACTTGATTTGGGATTGATCACCCTTAAATTTAGATCTTAGGATTGATGAGAAAACCTACTGTATACTCTAAATTCAATAAACTAGAGTGATCTAACTGACTAGACACATGCGAAAGGTGGTCTAGATGGTTAGAGAACAACATCAAACCAATCCGCTAAAACTTGCTAGAATTACCGTCGATCGACACAACCATTGTTGTAGCGATCGATAGTTTGAAAAATGTATCGATCGATTAGACAAAAGTCATATCGATCGATTCTTTTCCGTGATCAATAGATGATAGTTGAGATCCGGGATCTAGTCAAAGGAAACCCTACCGGTTGTACCTATTGTTTGAGTTCAAAGAACTAAAACCCTTAAGTCACATTCAACTTGCATAATTTCATACTTGAGAAGTTACCTGAATCTAGCTATTTTCCTCACAAAGAAACAACATTCACTTCAGTTACTGAGCAACTCCCTTGTTCACCTTATTATTTACTGCTTTAAAAGAAATAGACCTTTAAGTATATCTTCATTTCTAATACATTAAGTCTACTGAGTAATCCTAGAGTCCTTGTGGATTCGATCCCTAAGTACTACATCTGAACCTCTTATTTGAGAGAGTAATTCACTTTTAGGGTAATTTGAGTGATATACTGCTTTGGAACGTTCAATCCGCAAACAGATCCGTTCCGCCTTTATCGATACACCTGCCTGTGCATTGACCGATTCTCATCGCCAACTGTCGACCGAGTTTCGGTCACCGACGACCGATACCAGGTCACCGACATCGATCAATCTCACTCTGACATCGATCGATACTATTCCATGAAGAACTTGACAGTTAGGTCTTCCAGCATCTTCCTGCACTTCATCTCTTCCTTATCCTTGCGTGTAGCCTTAGCTGGAACAGGATAAGGCACTTTCGGTACATACTGACGAGTAGGAGAAGGTGCTGCAGTCGGTGGAACAACCCCAGCGGGTCGCTCTGCTTCAGTCGGAACAGTCTCAGTAGGTTGTTCTGCATCTCCTCATCTGTGGGTACAGCTTTAGGTGGCTGATCTGACTCCTTCTGCTTCCCTTTCTCAGCCGATGTGAATCTCCTGGGGTCTAGATCAGGCAGTTGCTTTCCACTCCTCAAACCTACTGCATTACACTCCTTGGGGTTCTTGTCTGTTTTTCCAGGGAGAGTTCCTTGCTGTCTCTTCACACTCTCAGCAGTCTGAGCAATCTGAATATTCATCTGTCTCATATGGCTTGAGACATTGTCATACTTCACACTCAGGTCATTGAACATATGATTCATCCTGGTGTTGATGTCGTTTGTGACCTGGTTCAGTGCTTTCCCTTGGATCTGCTGTCCTTGGAGCAGTTGGCTCATCATATTGGCGAGGCTCTTCATGTCATCATGCGGAGCAGTCTGAGTCGGTTGTGCAGCTTGCTGATTAACCGGCTGTTTCTGGCTGTGGAATTGGGCATTCTGAGTTGGGTTAAGGACAAAGGTTCTTCCCTGATTGCCATAAGGCCTTTGGTATCCACTGTTCTGACCCTGGTTTCCTTGAGCTTTATCGTCTGGTTTAGGGGCATTGAACAGGTGGGGATTGTTCCTCACGTTAGGGTTTGGGTGATAGTTCTTGAACTGCCATCCTTGCCCATTCACATAACTCACTTCATGCTGATCCTCAGCCGACTGATCTGCCTCTGATGTGCCTTCCGCGGTAGCTTTATCCTGTGGGGATTCTTCCATGATGAAGACCTGGTTCTGGTTACTCTTAATCAGCTGATCAACCTTGGCAGAGAGCTCATCAATCTTGCTGTTATCAATGCTCTTCACCTTCTGAGTGCGATCAGTCTCGCGGTTATTGTCAGCTGAGCTTGAGGCCATGTTCTCAATAAACTCGAATGCACCTTGAGTGGACTGAGTCATGAAGTCTCCCTTACTGGCTGAGTTCAAAGCGTTCCTGTACTCCCAGCCTACTCCATCGTAGAACACTCCCAGCAGATAGTCTTCCTCAAAACCGTGATGCGGGCACTCTCTGCGGTAGACATTGAATCGCTCCCAAGCATCGCAGAACGGCTCGTCCACCAGCTGTTTGAAGGTCACGATCTTCTGTCTCAGAGCTGCCGTCTTCGATTTCGTGTAGAAGTGGCTTAAGAAGGCCTCTCGGACTTGTTCCCAAGTGGTGAGTGATCCTGTGGGTAGTGAATCAAGCCAGCGAGCAGCTTTCCCATCAAGAGAGAAAGGGAACAAAGTACACTTGATGTAATCGGGTGGTACTCCATTCGCTTTAGTGAAACCACACATCTTCTCAAAGTGCTCGATGTGGTCCATCGGTATCTCAGCAGGAAGCCCATTGAAGATCTTCCTTTGCACTAGACTTATCAAGGCTGGCTTGATCTCGAAGTCTTGCCTAGTGCACGGTGGAGGGGTTATGGAAGATCGCGTAGCAGGCAGATTACACAGTAAGTTTCTCTGGCCGATCTGGACCACTTCCTCCTGTTGATTCTGCTGGTTCGCAGCATTCAGAGCAGCTTGCTCGGCAGCAGCTTGCTGCGCTTGGATCGTCTGCTGCATCTGCTGCATCTGCTATTGCATGAGTGCAAACGCAACAGTGAGATCATCTGGATGATCACCCATGTTGGTGTTCGTTGATCTCGGCTGTTGACGGTTCTGTCGTTCCAATCTCACTAGTTCCTCGTTGGTAAGCTGATGCAATGGTCCTTGTGCGTTGCTCCGAGTATGTCTACTGGTCATGCACCTGGATCATCAGCTGCAACAAAGAAAATAACACGAGTTAGATATCTTAGACTAGATATGAAACCAAAAATTAGAGGTAAAAAAAATTTGGTCCCCGTCGCAACGGCGCCAAAACTTGATACACTAAAAATGAATCCTTGCTACTGCCAAGTTAACAGTTGCAATTGTAGTACTTGAGATTCAAATCCAGAGGACCAGTCTACACTCTAGTTCTATAAGTTCCAGAATCAAGCTAAGAAGAAGATATAATTTGGTTGAAAAGGGTGATAGTAAACAAGCAAAATAAACACGAGATTGATTCAATTAAACAAGAGCTAGCCTAGGGTATTTCATTGGGTGCTGAATTGGAGCCAAACAATTATTCAAGCGCGATGAAGTGCTTTCTAGAACTCGGATCACTCAGCTGGAACACTCCACTGTCGTGGTAGTGATCGCTTTGCAGATCGATCTCACCACCTAACTGTCGTTGGGATGAGGATCGATTACAAGCTTTAGAGAACAGGTCCGATCAGTTCACTTACCACCCTAATATCTACTTTCGCTGATTAGGGATACTAAGCTCATTCAATACATGTCAAGTTATCATCCTAAGCGGTTAACTAGGTGATGAACTAGTGATCTAACATCAAGTGATCAGTTTAATGAAAGCAGTAAGAACAGTATGAATGAAGAACAGTTATGGATCGCTTATCTATGTTTAGCTCATGTCTCAACACCCTAAAAACCCTAGGCGAGCAAGGTCACTACTCGATCATGATGCACATAAACAAAGACATAAATCCTGAATAAAATTGCATAGGAACAGAGTATGAAACAATAGGGTTCAGATGATCTTCTCTATGAGAGGATGGATTCTTCTCCCTTACAAGTTGCAGATCGCAAATACTCAGTGTTCTCTTGTAAAACTAGCGTAAGAAAATAGAAAATAGATAGATGGCGTTTTTATATGGAGGCGCCAATCAGAAGAAAAGAGATTAGAGCAACAGGGCTTTAATTCCCGAAATAGGAGTTTCCATATTCGTCTGGAACAATCTCCGGATCACTCCGTCTGCTTGTTCCGCTTGAGAGAGAACAGTCTCGGGACTGTTCTCTTGAGTGTTCTCCGCAGGAATGCTCCAAAATGACTTCTTTTCATCAGGCACCTTCTCTTCTTTCTTCTACTAACTTTAGACCTATTAATCACAGATTGCACTAAAGATACCAAAATGGATCAACCTGTCAACTAGACACACTTGTCCAGATTGTTTAAAGGAACCAAAGCTAACCTCACCCCTAATACTGACTCTCTCAGCTTGTCTTGGGGCTTGGTATACTTCGGATCAGAATCCTCCTACAACCCTGGAAGGTAAAAGTCTGTGTGTTTCTGGTTCCCTTCCTTTTCTCTCTTCGGCATCTCAAAGATCTAAGTTTAAGTTATAGAAGATTGAGATGACTTCTTGAGAGGCAGAGGGGTAGGTACATTCCCGATGACCCCACTATTCTAAATCTCAAGGACGATCACACATTGTGGAACCGAGGGGTAGGTACATTACCTATGACCCCATTATTCGCATACACTTTGCCCAAAAGGTTACATGGAATGCATTAGTTGCATGAAATGTATGAGTTATGAGAGAATACGCTATGTCAATGAGATAGACTAGATGGCCTATATCAGCATCGAAATCTGTTGAAATTGAAACTAATAAGATATTCAGAGAAGAGAGTAAGAGGGAGAAAGGAATCAGAAAAGACTACCTGTTTATTCAGAAACTTGTTTGAGTTGAATCCATGTGTCCTTTGATCGATACTCCCAAGGTAAAGCATTCACTTTTCTTTTATGTCAAGAAATGAGGTTAGTAGAGGGGAATGTTAGACAAGATTTGCTGAGTTGTTGGATAGATGAATTTGGTTGCTAAACTAGGATATGGTATGACGTGCGTTTGTAATTGAGACTGTTCGGATTAAATGTCAGAGAAGTGATGATTTTAAGATTTCAATAACAAGTCTTGTTGTTTTCAAACCTCTTTCGGAGAGACTACCCGTTTGTTTTGCTTGAGGACAAGCAAAAGAGTAAGTCTGGGGGAGTTGATATACAATGAATTTCACCCACTTTTAGCCATGGTATATACTAGTTTTCAATTATATTTATAACACTTTCAAAGTCCTTTTACAGTAATTGCTGGCACATGTATTTACTTGGAGAAAGTAATACTTTTGAGGCATTTTTGGAGTATTCCTACGAATGAAGAATCGACCGATACGCAACAAATAACATTGGACGACAGAAGTCAATTACAATCGATCGACAGCAATCAGGGAGTGTCGATCGATATCAAACCCATTCGATGGATAACGATTTGGAAGATTTCAAGTATCACAAAGTATGCTATTTACTCATCAAGTCCCTGGCTGCCTGTTAGGCTTTATATATTAGGGTTTTGTATCATTGTAGAAGCAGACTTGCCTAGAGACCTAGTGGAGAAGAGAAGCAATTTGGCTACCTTTGGAGAAGAGTTAGAGTTGGGGAGATAGATCTGAGACTACAAAATAGAGAAGATCTTGAACTCCCTTTTTATATCTACTCATACTCTTTGTGTTCCTCATTTTATATTAAGATTTATTCAAACCATCATGATTTTGTCTCTCATGAATATGTCTGAGTAAACCTAATTGTTAGATTTAGGTTTCTCATAAGGATAGATCATGTGATGAGTTTGTGATAACTGTTAGGGTGTTAAAAATTAGTTCTTTCATTCTAGTTGCTCTTAACACTTGATTTGGGATTGATCACCCTTAAATTTAGATCTTAGGATTGATGAGAAAACCTACTGTATACTCTAAATTCAATAAACTAGAGTGATCTAACTGACTAGACACATGCGAAAGGTGGTCTAGATGGTTAGAGAACAACATCAAACCAATCCGCTAAAACTTGCTAGAATTACCGTCGATCGACACAACCATTGTTGTAGCGATCGATAGTTTGAAAAATGTATCGATCGGTTAAACAAAAGTCATATCGATCGATTCTTTTCCGTGATCAATAGATGATAGTTGAGATCCGGGATCTAGTCAAAGGAAACCCTACCGGTTGTACCTATTGTTTGAGTTCAAAGAACTAAAACCCTTAAGTCACATTCAACTTGCATAATTTCATACTTGAGAAGTTACCTGAATCTAGCTATTTTCCTCACAAAGAAACAACATTCACTTCAGTTACTGAGCAACTCCCTTGTTCACCTTATTATTTACTGCTTTAAAAGAAATAGACCTTTAAGTATATCTTCATTTCTAATACATTAAGTCTACTGAGTAATCCTAGAGTCCTTGTGGATTCGATCCCTAAGTACTACATCTGAACCTCTTATTTGAGAGAGTAATTCACTTTTAGGGTAATTTGAGTGATATACTGCTTTGGAACGTTCAATCCGCAAACATATCTGTTCCGCCTTTATCGATACACCTGCATGTGCATTGACCGATTCTCATCGCCAACTGTCGACCGAGTTTCGGTCACCGACGACCGATACCAGGTCACCGACATCGATCAATCTCACTCTGACATCGATCGATACTATTCCATGAAGAACTTGACAGTTAGGTCTTCCAGCGTCTTCCTGCACTTCATCTCTTCCTTATCCTTGCGTGTAGCCTTAGCTGGAACAGGGTAAGGCACTTTCGGTACATACTGACGAGTAGGAGAAGGTGCTGCAGTCGGTGGAACAACCCCAGCGGGTCGCTCTGCTTCAGTCGGAACAGTCTCAGTAGGTTGTTCTGCATCTCCTCATCTGTGGGTACAGCTTTAGGTGGCTGATCTGACTCCTTCTGCTTCCCTTTCTCAGCCGATGTGAATCTCCTGGGGTCTAGATCAGGCAGTTGCTTTCCACTCCTCAAACCTACTGCATTACACTCCTTGGGGTTCTTGTCTGTTTTTCCAGGGAGAGTTCCTTGCTGTCTCTTCACACTCTCAGCAGTCTGAGCAATCTGAATATTCATCTGTCTCATATGGCTTGAGACATTGTCATACTTCACACTCAGGTCATTGAACATATGATTCATCCTGGTGTTGATGTCGTTTGTGACCTGGTTCAGTGCTTTCCCTTGGATCTGCTGTCCTTGGAGCAGTTGGCTCATCATATTGGCGAGGCTCTTCATGTCATCATGCGGAGCAGTCTGAGTCGGTTGTGCAGCTTGCTGATTAACCGGCTGTTTCTGGCTGTGGAATTGGGCATTCTGAGTTGGGTTAAGGACAAAGGTTCTTCCCTGATTGCCATAAGGCCTTTGGTATCCACTGTTCTGACCCTGGTTTCCTTGAGCTTTATCGTCTGGTTTAGGGGCATTGAACAGGTGGGGATTGTTCCTCACGTTAGGGTTTGGGTGATAGTTCTTGAACTGCCATCCTTGCCCATTCACATAACTCACTTCATGCTGATCCTCAGCCGACTGATCTGCCTCTGATGTGCCTTCCGCGGTAGCTTTATCCTGTGGGGATTCTTCCATGATGAAGACCTGGTTCTGGTTACTCTTAATCAGCTGATCAACCTTGGCAGAGAGCTCATCAATCTTGCTGTTATCAATGCTCTTCACCTTCTGAGTGCGATCAGTCTCGCGGTTATTGTCAGCTGAGCTTGAGGCCATGTTCTCAATAAACTCGAATGCACCTTGAGTGGACTGAGTCATGAAGTCTCCCTTACTGGCTGAGTTCAAAGCGTTCCTGTACTCCCAGCCTACTCCATCGTAGAACACTCCCAGCAGATAGTCTTCCTCAAAACCGTGATGCGGGCACTCTCTGCGGTAGACATTGAATCGCTCCCAAGCATCGCAGAACGGCTCGTCCACCAGCTGTTTGAAGGTCACGATCTTCTGTCTCAGAGCTGCCGTCTTCGATTTCGTGTAGAAGTGGCTTAAGAAGGCCTCTCGGACTTGTTCCCAAGTGGTGAGTGATCCTGTGGGTAGTGAATCAAGCCAGCGAGCAGCTTTCCCATCAAGAGAGAAAGGGAACAGAGTACACTTGATGTAATCGGGTGGTACTCCATTCGCTTTAGTGAAACCACACATCTTCTCAAAGTGCTCGATGTGGTCCATCGGTATCTCAGCAAGAAGCCCATTGAAGATCTTCCTTTGCACTAGACTTATCAAGGCTGGCTTGATCTCGAAGTCTTGCCTAGTGCACGGTGGAGGGGTTATGGAAGATCGCGTAGCAGGCAGATTACACAGTAAGTTTCTCTGGCCGATCTGGACCACTTCCTCCTGTTGGTTCTGCTGGTTCGCAGCATTCAGAGCAGCTTGCTCGGCAGCAGCTTGCTGCGCTTGGATCGTCTGCTGCATCTGCTGCATCTGCTATTGAATGAGTGCAAACGCAGCAGTGAGATCATCTGGATGATCACCCATGTTGGTGTTCGTTGATCTCGGCTGTTGACGGTTCTGTCGTTCCAATCTCGCTAGTTCCTCGTTGGTAAGCTGATGCAATGGTCCTTGTGCGTTGCTCCGAGTATGTCTACTGGTCATGCACCTGGATCACCAGCTGCAACAAAGAAAATAACACGAGTTAGATATCTTAGACTAGATATGAAACCGAAAATTAGAGGTAAAAAAAATTTGGTCCCCGTCACAACGGCGCCAAAACTTGATACACTAAAAATGAATCCTTGCTACTGCCAAGTTAACAGTTGCAATTGTAGTACTTGAGATTCAAATCCAGAGGACCAGTCTACACTCTAGTTCTATAAGTTCCAGAATCAAGCTAAGAAGAAGATATAATTTGGTTGAAAAGGGTGATAGTAAACAAGCAAAATAAACACGAGATTGATTCAATTAAACAAGAGCTAGCCTAGGGTATTTCATTGGGTGCTGAATTGGAGCCAAACAATTATTCAAGCGCGATGAAGTGCTTTCTAGAACTCGGATCACTCAGCTGGAACACTCCACTGTCGTGGTAGTGATCGCTTTGCAGATCGATCTCACCACCTAACTGTCGTTGGGATGAGGATCGATTACAAGCTTTAGAGAACAGGTCCGATCAGTTCACTTACCACCCTAATATCTACTTTCGCTGATTAGGGATACTAAGCTCATTCAATACATGTCAAGTTATCATCCTAAGCGGTTAACTAGGTGATGAACTAGTGATCTAACATCAAGTGGATCAGTTTAATGAAAGCAGTTAAGAACAGTATGAATGAAGAACAGTTATGGATCGCTTATCTATGTTTAGCTCATGTCCTCAACACCCTAAAAACCCTAGGCGAGCAAGGTCCTACTCGATCATGATGCACATAAACAAAGACATAAATCCTGAATAAAATTGCATAGGAACAGAGTATGAAACAATAGGGTTCAGATGATCTTCTCTATGAGAGGATGGATTCTTCTCCCTTACAAGTTGCAGATCGCAAAACTCAGTGTTCCTTGTAAAAACTAGCGTAAGAAAATAGAAATAGATAGATGTGTTTTTATATGGAGGCGCCAATCAGAAGAAAAAGAGATTAGGGCAACAGGGCTTTAATTCCCGAAATAGGAGTTTCCATATTCGTCTGGAACAATCTCC